>NC_048431.1:12818061-13046661 GCF_004353265.1 Vitis riparia
GTAATTTTTTTTCTTTAGATTAGATCTTCATTTTTTTTATTTTTTTTTTATCACTTCTTGAGCCTAGGATCTTATATTTCAGGGGAGTGTTTCCGGTGTCTAGAGTCCTTGGTTGTGTGTTCTTGTCATTAGCTAAATAAATCTTGATACAATCTATGCATATTATAATCTTCTTAAATATTCTATACGTGTTATGTTGATCATATACTTCGATCCACAAAAGGATTTCCTTTCCTTGTTCTTATGTTCTGCTACCTTTTCAACCTCTGCTTTGACTGTGATAGTTAAGCAATTATTAGTTTGAGTAACATTATTTCATACTGTTTGGTTAAGAATGATCAAACTTCTGAGAGGTCTACTTAAGTTTGATTCATTGATTTTCGTTGCTTTTCTGTTTTGTCGTAAAAATGGGATTAGGACTAAGATAAATAAAAATACAGGTGTGATGCCTTTCGATGAAAAAATATTATTGTATATTCTTAAAATGAAAAAGGCTAAATTATGATCAAAGCTCAATAATTACAAATCTTGTGCCCAAATTAAAATATTTTAATTCAATATCCAGTTTCAAATTTCAATTTTTTTTTTTTCCAACTTATTGCTATATTCCTCATTTTGGGACTCTTATATTTTTGAAGTGTCTTTCTTGATTTTTGGAAGCATTATATAGAGAACTTGCCAGCTGTCCTCCACTTTATAATGTGTCCAATTGTATTTGCCACAGTATCTAGCTATCCATGCCTAAAATAGTTGCTAAAAAAACAATGCTGCCAGCTTTGCCTGCAACTATTGTCAGCCTTACTTCTAAGTTTCTAACTGCTACCAGCCTTGCTTCCAGCTGCCCAAGCTTCCTTTTTGCCCTTACAAAGGCGGGTGAAGGTTAGAACTGTAGTCATCCTCTTCAAGAGAAAGTAAATTCATGTAGTTATAAACCCTCATTTCTACTTCAATTACAGTTTCAATTTTCTCTTTAATCTCTAACTTATTCTGTAATGCCACCATAAGTGGCTAAATTTCCAAGTTTAAGGTGGGAAAAAGCATAGGCACGGTGTTCTTGTTGCTTCTAGCGTGCTTAAGGAACTCATGGGCAAGAGTACTTGATTTGGCATACTCATCTTATCCTAAGCACGAGTTCCATTTAGGAGAAGTGTTATCGTTTTGGAATGATTAAGAGAAGTAGAGGTTTTTGTATCTTTTAAGTTATAATTAAATGAAAGAATGCATTGAATGCTATAACATTGTACTTGTGGTGAATGGTGATGGGTTATGCCTGTGCATTGAAATGAAATTGGGACAATTGTGTTTTGGATCCAGTTAGATCTAAAAATTAAGTTTTAGTCCATATAAATTCATCATTTAAGCCCAAAACCTAGAAAAAAATGTGAAAATTGAGAAAAATAATGTGACTTTTTTATCTTTTCAGAAATGACCCTTATTGACTATGAAAAAAAAGATAGCAAAAAAATATTAATTTAAATTTTATTCTTTTTGTAAACCTCAATAAATTCAATATAATTTAGTGATATGAAAAAAAATACACCATTTTCCAAAAAAATAAAAATAGATTATTATTATTATTATTTAAAAATCAAACATCTTGAAATATATATATATATTTAAAATTGTGTATATAAAAAATAACTAAAAATATGTTAAATTTATTTTTTTAAAATGATATATTTAAAAAAAATAGTTTTCTAAAAATAATAAATTTTCAGAACAATTATTAAAAAAAAAAAATTAAATAAAAAAGTTTGTCAAATAATAGAAAATAGTTTTGAAAAGTATATTAATTTATTTATATTTTATATCATTCTCATCCATTATATAATTTATATGGACCAAAGTTTAATATTTGGGCCCGACTGGGTCCAAAATTGTCCCGAAATAGCTCAAATAGGTCCACCTTCACGTAACTTGACCCTAGACTCTCAAATCTTCTAAAAATCTATCTTGAAAGTTCTTTCAGTGGAAAGATGAGGTGGTGCATCAATATGAAAACCACTCAATACCAGTTCAGGTGATCTATTAAAAAGGCAAAGATACTGCATCCGAAGACAAAGGAAGATTGTAAGCATTGACCAGACATAAAAGGAAGATTATAAGTATTGACCAGTATAAGACTGTTAGTACTAAAAAGCATAGACACAGCATCGAAAACATGAAGGAAGATTGAAAGTATTGACTAGTATAAGATCTTTAGGAGCAGGCGCATACAAGAAAGGCACAACAGTCATGTTTTCCACAGCAGTAGAGTTTTGCAATAGAATTATACCGAGTAATGTTCATGTACATTGATTTACAAAAGTAGATAAATTTTAACTGGAACTTTGAAAAGTTTGAACTACCCATTCATCTCATTTGAGTCATGCGAATCAATAACACACATTCGGTGTTCATATTAAGAGAGGCTCTTAAGACGATTTTATTAAATTCATGGTATTACAAAACATTATTTGTCGTACTACAATACAAAATATGAAAGCAGATTTACTAGACACACTTATGAAAATCTGTTATCACTAGATGTATAAAAGATGCGAAGCATGTTGCGAGTGTGAGCGGGAGAATGAGCTTCCGGAGCCAAACCCGGTCAGTGTAGTCTCTGCTTCAAACCTTGTCGTAGGCATTGGGACGAACGCTGAAGACCTGTGACGCCCTCTTGGATCAGAAATTGCCTTATCATTTGTCATGTAGGCATCTCCTGCAACTCTCACAGCCTTGTCATTCTTGCAGCCGGACAGAATGCTTGGAGGACGCCTCTTTACCTCTTTGCTTGCAGTTTTGGTAGGTGTAATACTTGTAAAAACTGGTTTACTGGATGTGATCGACGGTGGCCTTTGCTCATCACTGTCTGACATCACCGAGTAATCTGCAACACTGGCCGTAACGACACTCCACTCTATGCTTGCTTCGCTTGGTGCATAACAAGTTGTGGGAGTGATGCAGCCAGACATGCCATCTGATTCTTGGCGTGCTAAAAATGGGGCCACTCTGCTGGAGAGGCTCTCTATCTCAAACAAGTCTGAACTTGCATCACTCTCGGTATCATTGTTGATTCCAGGTTCCTCTACTCTTGGAGTAGCTTCCCAACTCAACATGGTTAACCTTCTCTCAAGGCTTAAAGACTTGTGTCCCTTTTGCAGTATAGGGGACCCAAATATCTCTAAGGACTTCCGGGGCTTCCTCCCTTCCCCTTCTCCTAACTGTAATTTAACTGCCAGATTTCCTGCTCCGGATTTTGCAACTGGGAGCGTAAAACAGTTTTCTCTGTGCAGCCCAATTCCCAACTCATTGAATTTCTTGTGCTGCATCGCCTCCTTGCCCCAGGATTCTGACCTTTGTTTGTTAATTTGAACTAGATCAATTAGTTCCTGGCCAGTTTTAATGGGTTCTTTTGTGATTGCTTCACCATCAACTCCTCCACAGCTAGCACCTTTGTTGGGCCTGTTTTCACCAACATATTCATCAGTTTCTACAGAGTTCTTATCAGAACAAGAGCATTTGGAACATAGACTGGCCAGCAAACTTTTTCCTGGTGTCATCTTTGTCTTATTCCGAGGTGGGTTTCTCGGAACACTTGTCAGCAACGCGCTTTGACTATCCCAGCTTGATTCTGAACGCATAAAACTTGATTCTGAAATCATGCTTGGAGTTCCTGGCTGAATTTTTGGTTTGATAGCTTCAAAACCAACCCCTTCCTCGTTCTGATGTTGGCACCTCCTTGCACTCTTGCTGGCAGTTAATGACTTCTCCTCATTTGTTCCTCCATTCTTGTTGGCAAGTCTTGGCGTCTCATTCATTCCTCGAATCTTGTTGGCAATGCTTGGCTTCTCTTCATCCATTCCTCCATTAAAGTATTTCTCCGCACCAAAGACACCGATCTCTCCATCTTCCGCCTTCTTTCGTCCCAAGTAAAGACGCTCCTGTGGGGAAGTGGTGACGGTACTGAGACTTCCATTTGACTCAGCAAGTTTAAGTACAAAGGGTTCATCAGTGCCATTTACGTAAGAAGAAAAGGAGACATCACGAAGGTGATTATCACTATGCGAGAAGTTGTTGCACCCAGATGTCAATGTAACCATAGCCATGGAGTTTCTGTTTCAGTTCATAGGAAACTTTTCCTTCACACAGAGAAAAAAGCGAAAATGAAAAAGACCCAAAGGAAAAAATCTGCTTGCAGAGACTTGAAAAGCTAGGGTAGGAAGCACGGTACCACCAGAAAGAGCATGAAAAGGACACAACACCCGAGAACTCAGGACCAAAAAGGAAAAAAGAATACAGGAAAAAGGGAATGGCTTGTAGATTGAGAGAATAGGGAACTTTATGGAAGAAAGATGAATTTGAGTTTGAAGAAGCTCGAGTTTCCCAAGGTAGCACGAAATTTCTTAAGAACTTCGATCCTATGCAAGGCTGAAATAAGCGAGAGGGAGATGAGATGTGGGACAGAAGAAGAAACAGAAGACTGAGAATTGAGAGGCTATGGAGCTACATGCTTTCTTGAGCTGTATAAGTAGAGCTGTGGAGAGAGCAAGACAGCAAGACGGCAGGCCCCATAAGCTTATGCATGTGGCTCGATGGATAAGAGCGTGTCAATTTTTCCCATGGAGCAAGAAAGCTGGTTGCCAAATTTTCCACATTATCGGATAATGATCAAAGCATTAACCTTAAGTGTATGCTTAACAGTGTAAAACCGTTCCATCTTGCTCGCTCTTGTGATTTTTGTGGACCTGGTAACATGGTGCTTGGAATTTTGGTCATCTTCGATCGGGATTCATTGAGGCAAGTGGCTCACATCACTCGCGGGTAGGTCCCCTCCCCAATCCAATCCTTCAGCTGGTAGGTCCCCAACCCCTCGGCTCTTATTAACATATACATATTAAAAGCAACTTGTTTTAAGATTGAAGGGATCTTTAGTATTATTTTAGTTTGTTTTCTGACTTATCCTTTTTTTTTTAACATAATTTTATCTCTATAATTTTTTTCCCTTTCTTTTTTAATTTTTAATTTTCAACTTTATTATAATACTCAAATTTATTTTTTATATGAAATTAAACCCAATATTATTTAATAGGTTTTTTTTTTCCTTTCATTTTTTCTTTTTTTTTTTTAATGAAAATTTAGGTATAAAATTTTCTCTGAGATAACCACTATTTTTTATATATATAATTTATTTAATTCTCAACGATATATGATAAATTGTGATAAATTCCTACTTTAAAAAATAAAATAAACAACACTTAAAAGCATAAAATTGTAGATTAATTTTTTAAATTTATTATAATTTTAAAAATTAAACCTTTTATTATACAAATAAACTAATAATCATCAATTCCAATAACTTTTTTAATTTGAACTTTAAAACTTAATTCGTATTTTCTAAATATCTACATGAATCGATTATTTCAAATAACTTTAAAAAAATAAAAAATAAAAATTGGAATTTCATACTTTTTCCCAAATAAAAAATTTGAAAATTAATGATGCATATTTCAATTACCAATCCATATATCTACATATACACCTCATAAAAACAAATATTAATCCAAAAATTTCTAACACTTTCTTTGTTATCAAGCATAATTAGGATTTTTTTTATTATCTAATTATCAATTTCCTATTAATTACATAATTAATCCTTATAAAATTTTTATAATGGTTATAAATTTTTAAAAATATTTTAAATTATTTTTTAAAACTATTAGATTTTAAATTAAAATAAAAACAAAAATATAATAATTAATTTTATAAATATTTTTAATATTTAGAAATAAATAGATATAACATGTAACAATAATTTGATAAAGATAAAAATAAATAACTTAACACTTAATAATATTTAAAGAATAATAAAAAATAATTTATTTATACACATAATAACATTCAAGTTTAGGAGATATTTGGTAAAATTTAATCCTTATTACTTAGCAATTTAAGTTGATTTTAAGTTAAATTATATCTAAATTGTTGATTTAAAACTTATTACTTAATTTTTACTTTAAGTATTAAAGTTGTTTGATAAAATCAACTTAAAATTTATTTTAAATTATCAAATTGATATATTTATTCTTATAAATTATAATTAGAACAAAGGAGGTCAAGTAACAATGAAAATTCAAGAACTAAGGGAAAAAGGACAAGGAGGTAATTATAACAAATTATGGTAAAAAAAATAAGATAAAGAAGTGGATTTAAAAATAAGTTAATTATTTTTACTTATTTCATCAAATTAAATCACTTAAGGTTTTTAAGTTAGTTTATAAAAAACGCACTTACTTTGATTCAAGTCAAATTCAAATTTATTTAGATTTTAATCAAAAAATAGGTTTACTTAAGTGTATATCTTGAGTAAAATTGTTGAGGAATCGCTACAAAGATTCTTGTGAGAAAAGGGTGGATTTATAGTGTAATACATTGCAATATTACCATATGTTTGGTGATTGAAATATTTAAGAGAAAATAGGAAAAATGTAACAAAAAAAACAGATTTATAATAAATAATTATTTTATATATTTTTAAATTATATTTCAATTATTTGTTCTCTTTTACTATTTAAAACGAATATATTATTTTTATCTTTTTAAAAATTTATTTCAATTATCTGTTCTCTTTTATATAAATAATAATAATAATTTTAAAATACATAAATTCCTAACTGTTTTAATTATATCTTATAATTTTTAAATTTTATTTTGATCATTTTTGGAACCAAATTTACCTATAGGACATGTACGATGGGGCCAGGAATTTGGACTGATGAACTGCGTTCACGGGAAGGTTCTGACCGACAAGTTCAACCCAAGTTTCTCCGTCGCATTCTACAACATGGAAGAGTTTAAAAAGGACGAATTTTTGTTGCTTTCTGCAACTTTGATTCACAGCAATTTTGTCCACACAAAATCTACCAACACCAAACCCCACCGCCTTCAAAGCTACAAATTCACTTCTCCCCCACCTGGCCCTCCTTTATAAATCTGGGCCCTCCCTCCCTCTAATAATATAATGCCATTTCCATAAAACCACTCTTTCTAGTGACGTGTTAAACACAACATTTTTCATCAAATATTTTTATCCCCCTTTCTGTTACAGGATTCTGAAGAATTATGTAGTCTTCCCATACTGATTGAGGGGTGTTCTGTAAAGGCGAACAGGCTGGATACATTCCGTGTCTTGTTAACATCGCATAATGCTGATTCATGCACGCCAACAGAGGATACCGACATTGAAGACGAAAATGACACGTGCCTCATCTCCTGGACCGTAGAGCCAGAACAAAGGGCTGTCTTCTCAATGCAAAAGGAAAAATCCAACTCGGAAACAAATGGAAAGAAAGGGCGAAGGCATGTGAAAACAAGAATAACATAATTGCAAATTTGTAATTGCTCAGCTGAGCGGTTCTCCTGGAAGTGAGATTTTCATCTGCCATGCACAAATGGTGGTAGGTGCTTTCATTGCTCAGTGGAGCTTGTTCTTTGAGAGAGGTACACCATAGATGCTTTCATAAAGAAAAAAACACTAGATTCTCCACAAAAAGAATGAAAAAGGGGTTGCTGAACAAAAAGGAATGCTAAAAATAACGAATAAATAACATAGACATTGCCAGCAACGTGTTTGCTTTGTTGGTTTATAACTACACTTACTACAAAAGAACAGGGGCACCAAACAATCAATCTTTGGAAAAACATGAATCACGGAGCCCACTTTCCTATGGGTATTCTTCCAGCCTAAATGATCATGGTAAAAATATGAAAATTCTTGCCGGATATTGTAGAAGAGATAGAGACATTTGCCAGCTTAGGATGTCTGGAAGTTTTCCCCTTTTCCTTGCATGGCATTTACTGTGAGGATGTGGAATTCTCTGCACTCACAACCCAGTATTGTTTAACTGCGACCAATATCTTCTCAGAAACAAGGGGACCATCCTCATGATCCACCAATTTTGTATCCCACCTCATTCCTCCTACTATTTTCTTCACTTTGATTAGCACATCAACTTCATCGCGGAATATGACAGCACCTTCTGGTCTCAAAATCCGGTCCATCTCCAGAAGAATGTCCTCCGCATCACATCTGTTAAAAAAAAGAGTCAAAAGGGGTCAGAAACAGGCCAGGTCTCTAATGTAAGAATTGACAATTCGAAATAAGCATATTTCTAAAGAAACGAGTCCATCAACGATTTTAACACCACAAGCATCAGAAGCACAAATTGTCCATGCATGTGTACGTGTGTGGCTTATTCCTCTAATTAATAATAGCATAAGAATTTTCTAAAAGATTATTAACTACTTCATAGTAGAATAATTATCGGAGATATTAGTTTATCAATTATCCAATTAAAAGATTCAGCGTTCTAATTTTTTTTCTCATACAATAAGATCATCAAATTTAAGAAACCCTTGAAGTCCATTCATTATTGTAGAAATACTTACTTGTCCTTGTATAAACTGAAAACACCATGGGCATGAATAAGGTCGTATGTCCTTGGGTATGTAGAGAAAGCTTCACACCTGAACCAAAAAGAGAATTAGTGAGAAATTTACATTATTTTTTTTATTTTTTTAATGTTAAATGTATGCTAAGGACATACACAAGGCATTTGAAAAATTATCTTATGCAAACATAATGATTGCTTACGAATAATTCACAACTGCAATGAATAAAAACAGGAGAGCCAAAGGTTCAGAAAGTTATACCAGTCATGGTAGATGCCAATCAGTCCTCGTTCGTATACAGCACCAAGAGTACTTTTCTCAGCTATGGTGGGTACAACATTCATAACCCACAATTTAGGAGATTCAAGTGCAGCAGCAAAACCTCCCAACCCAGCATTCATATCCATGATGTTTCGGTACCTTCCTGAGTCAATAATTTTATTAATTTTTTTATAAGCATTTAAGTGCTTCTTCCATAGTTTATTGTCCTCCAGGTATGTCTCAACAGAGACTCCAGGAATAGATCCACTAGCTACTCTAGGAGGGACAGCATAAAGCCTCTTGGGAAATGGCTGCAGTTCTCCACCAGAAACTTCATCTGGACTGTTAACATCAGGATATGGACTTATGCATGGCTCCATATTCTTGTACCTAGTAACCACCAAAACAATTGAAGTAAACAATAAAAACATATATTAGTAAGTGACCTCCAACAAAGAATAATAAGCAAGGATTGGATGCAACCATATTGTGAAACAACATAAACACTCGTACTATTTACTTTGATGACACCATGCTCTTTAAGCAAAGAAATCATCTGAAAACTGCAGCCTTGGAGCAAAATGACCAAAATCTGGGCCTAGTCACATCCCTATCATTGGAACAAAATGGCAGCCTAGAGGTTGGAATGTCTTTAAGTATTTTGTTTCTTTACCATACATCAAACTTTAAGCGTAAGTTAGAGGGAAAAATTCAGACAGCTAAGCTAACCTGATAGCAGTACATGAATGAGCTGCATGGAGCACATAACAACTCAGTTTGGTTCTAAGGGTTTGATACACAGTTTTAAGAAGCAAAATAGATCATAATGCTGGTGGGCAGAAGTAGAACTTAGTATTTCAACTCAGTTGGCTTCAATGATGTAGTGAACAGAATGATGCATAAAAACAAAAAATAGTAGGGTATCAGGAATTATGAGCAAAAACCAACATGAAAAAAAATTCATATGCATCACACCACTAGATTTGGCACATTAATATGTGAGATTTCAATATTCATTATACATTGGTATCCAAATCAAACATAAAACACTAAAACCCATGCTCCCAAGGTTCGGATATTCATTTACCATTAGCATCCAAATCATATATAAAAAGGCAGTAAAGACCAAGCTTCCCTCCACATTAGGACTTCCTCTTGCCAATACTTCCCTCAACCAATCTCCATAATATAAGGCCAGGGTGAGTGAGAACACTTAAATAAAAAAGGATTTGCATTTCTTATGGGAATCATATAGATTAACAAAAAAAAAAAAATTGTTTTATTTTTTTGTGCTACTGTTGGATGTGAATAGCATACAAGATTACTGTTTATGTTTCTGTTATAGCATGTATACATATCAATGTTGAGATAATACATATAGCATTGTGTCAAAGTGATACACAAGAAAGTTCACTTGACAAATTTGTTCAATTAGTTAGTTATGCAATGCATACCTGGATCATACTTTTTCTTCCACCTCCACAAAAAGGAACACACACACACATGTACAACCCCTAAAAAAGGGGGGGAAATAGAGAGTGGAAATTCAAGTATAGAGCCATACCAAGTATCATCTGTTTCTTCAGCTTTGCAAAATGTAGCTCGAGCATCATCTTGTCTGCCACTGCATGCACCAGCATTCACTCTCTTCTGCCAAATTGCAATTTCACCTTGCTCATATTTCTTCTCCCAGCAAAGAAGTCTGGCAATGTCTTCAATCTTTCTCTGCTCCTCCTGGAGTTCCTCTTTAGGCCGCAGCCAAGCTTTATAGTTGTTCCTCCAATTAATTGGAGGACCTGAAAGCACCCAGTAGCCACCAGGTCTAAGTACTCTATCAACTTCCATCATGTAAATTCCATCTGCAAATCAATAAAATCCCCATATGCAATCACTCAAGCTGCTATTACAAGTCGCAACAAATTCTAAAAATCATAATTTTCTAAAAGCAGGGAAAAGGAAACAAACATTTAAAAGAAATGAAAAGGCTCTAGAATATGGGGTAAGAATGGCAGGTCTACAATGAACTGATTATGCTCCACATACAAGAAAATCTATTCTAATAGAAAAATAAATTCTTCTCACCATTTGCACCCCATGGAATTAAGCAGCGAGAACAGTGGGCCATGTCAAAAGCTCTAGATGGATATGGCAGCTTTATTGTTCCAAGAACACCAATAACAGCAGGTACACCCCTTTCGAGAGCGAACTGAACCTGTGCCTCATGATTGTCCCTAGGTGCAAATGACATAGCTATGACATTTTTCTTCAAAAGGTACGCACCCCAGCTTGCAACCTATCAAAATAACACATTGTCAGAGGATTAAGTAAATAGACAACATCCTTGAAGAAGAGAGAGAGAGAGAGAGATTAATTTTTCGTGTCATGAGAGTGCAAGATTTAGGGAGAATTTAACGTACCCCACATCCAGTGTCCAGTGCAGTTCTAACTGTACCATTATCAATTGGTATCACAGAAGCAAGCTGATTAATATATGCATCTGCTCCTTGAGGAAACTGTGTTCCTCCACCTGGGAACCTAAACACGTTACCCTCATATTGAATCCAGTTCTGAACAGCCTTCTCAACTGTCAAGCTCTTATATGGTGCATTTGCATAGGGTACATAGTCACGACTCTTTGGCCAAGGAAAAGGTGTTACATATCCTTCTGGTGCAGGGATTAGACAATGTAGCTTTTCATTTTCTGCTGGACAATGTCTTTCTCGGTAAACCATATTTTCCCTCGGGAAGGTCATTGCCCGCTTCTGATGCTGGCAAGGTGTATAATCAATGTATTTGGAACGGCATGGCTTAAATACTTTGGGTTTTGATTCTGAATCATCAGTTGTCACAGGTTCACCACCATGATGGGTCTCAAAATTCAAATTTGAGATAATACTACAGTCTGCCCCACTCTTGGTCATCTCCACAGCTATGCTGTCCCCCTTCCCAAAACCACTTCTTTGCCATGCACCCAATATATAGAAGAAACAGCACAAACCAACTACAATGAAGATAGATATAGAGCTCCTAGTCCTACTGTCGGCTGAGATTATTTTGGTTGCCATAATGAACCTGAAATATTTCCGGATTATTTAGAAAATCTGAATGAAATGCAAATCAGGCAAAAATACACAAGGTGAAAATTACATATATATATTGCAAATCAGGCAAAAAAAATATTGAGATAACCAATTAAAAGGGATGAAATCATCCCCACTTTGAAAAATTAACCCTTCACCTTTTTTTTTTCAACCTAAAAAATACCCATTTTAGACAAAAATACCCTCATCTTTTTCTTGCAAAAGTAACTCTTTATTTTAAAACACACATGTAAATAATGAAAATATTGAAGAGTATTTATGTCAAAAATGGGTTACTCTTCAAGTTCAAAAAATAGAAGGTTAGGTCTACAAATTTGGGATGTTTTCATCCAATATAATCAATTAATCCAAAAATATTCAGGGTAAAAATTTTATAAAAAGATACATATATACAAATATGAATATAGAGCAAACATCAAACATCATATTACACCCGACTTACACTGTCAACAACTTTTTTGTGGAATCAATGATTTGCCAAGCCCACCATTATATTATGTGTCAATGATGGAACATTTAGAGCAGTACATTTCATATAGAACTTCAAGTCAGAGTCCTATCCCTCGTTTTTCCATTTTTTTTTCATCATTAAAAATTAAAAAGGAGAAAAAAAGAATGAAGAAGAAGAAGAAGAAGAAAGGGAGGCAAATGGATCCAGCAGCCGGTTATATCCAAGCATCATAGATTTGGAAAGCACAAGTTGGAACATATTATCCGACAGGGCTCTTGAAAAATCACGGCTACCTCATAAATATTCTTAGATCTCACACCGGGCATCATTTGATCCCTCTTCATATTTCATTAGTCCCCACTATACTTTTTAAATCAACTTGTAGCCCAGATGCTGGACTCCAAAACCGACATTGCCTAAAATAACTGAAATCAGCACCTTTCCCTTTTCTTTCAACATCATAAATCTACAAACTTTAACACAAGAACAACAACTAAATTATGTTCACAAAACTCTGACTGAGAACCAGTCCATACAGACAAAAAAAAAAAAATCCAGTACTCGGATTTCTCAAATTCCAAAACTATAAGATACAGAATTACAGAACCACGATCAAAATCATAAGATCAAACTAAACATTTATGACACTTCCAAAAGCAGAAAACTATGAACAGCTGGTTTGAGCTAGTAAAAGGGCAGTGATGAACAAAAGACAACACTCGCCACCTCAAACCAACACCTTAAATGAAAATAACAATAATAATTCCGACAAACAAGAAACTAGTAAAGCAATCTTAAAGAAAAAACACAGCAAAAACACAGCAAAAACAATCGAGAGAGTGAGAAATCAAATCAAACAAGGAATGACGAAGAAAACAACAAATGTGCATCGATTGTTCAGATCCCGTACCAATCGCATGAAGCGAAGTCAACAGTGATTCGCTAATCAAAATCGAGACTACACATCAAAGTGAGAGATTTCAGATTCGGTCTTTCGCGTATGAGATGACTATCGAGTTTATAGATCGAAGAGACGCGTCTCTCCCTCTCTATGCATCAACCTAATCTTTATTTCTGTTTTTTTTTTTTTTTTTTTGCCTTTTCTTTTTTCCTTTCTATCTCTAGAAATCCTAATATCGTACAACACTGGGGATCTCGGTTCTTACTCTTTTAATTAATAATAAATTAAATTCGTGTTGGGGGTGCGCACTGCGCACCGAGTGAGGGGACCCACGCGCCAACAAAAGTCAGCATCACATCTAGCAACGAGGACGGGGTGGGCTCCAGTGGTCAGAATAATCTACGGCCAAGAGGGATGCAATAGGATCATGATGCGGATACGGGGGAGCATCAGACGGCGTATGGACTCCAAGTATAATAACAAGTTAATCACTCAACCAAACGAAAGTACTTGGGTGTCTCCCATGGATGTTTAATTTTTAAGGATGAAATGTCGACGGAGGTTTTATTGGGGTGTGGGCGGGGTCATAGAAAGCCGCGATGGTCGTGTCGGTGTACTAGGGGCTGTGCGTGCGGAAAATATTTTAATAATGCTGGCGGTAAGACATTCGCCATTTTGTAGACCTGGTCCTCGACTTCTCCTAATTAAAATTTAGAACATTAAAAAAGGGGGTGATATGCATTCTATTTCCGCCGTTATAGAAATATATCGATATTTTGACCAAATTATTATACGCTCACCAGTATTCCTATTTCGGTACGAGATATTTTATTTTTGAACGTTATCAATTAGTAACAAGATTAAAAGCGTTACATGATCAAGATCAGGTCAGATTAGTTACATAAACCCACTAAAATAAAATTAGATATTATAATAGGATGGGACCCACTATTTTGAAGAGAGGAGCGGAATAAGGGCACAATGCGGAGGTGTGGTTGGGACCAGAGGAGAGACAGGACGGCAAGATGATTATGGGAGTGTGAGAATTAATCAAACTAGATCTAATCATTTATGCAATAAAGTCAAGTCGGATCAAGCTTCGCTTTCGCTGGAGGGTGGCATGGCACGGGCATGGCATGACACTTTTGGAGGGACGCGGGGCCTCCATTATCCTATAATAATGATTTATTTTATTTGAATGACGTGGTGACAAGTGCTGATGCGGTTTATTAAATTTTTATTATTCTTAAAAGTCCACTTTTATTTTTTGGTTTCTAGAAATTTGTCATGGGATTAAATTACTGGCTGAAACTGAAGTTAGATCGTGTTCGGTGCCTATATAAAAATTGATAGATGCCGTCCAAACAACAGGCCGAAATAGTATCTCAGACATTTGGGTATGTGCTTGTTTTTACCTTTTTTTATTCCTCTTTTGTTTATTGTCTTCTAACCGAAGGACTTCCCTCCTTTGATAACCAAGGTTAGAGAACACAAAATTACCAAAAAGGCTCAGAGTCTCTTTGATAACTACTTTTAAAAACAGTTCTTTTTTTTTTTTCAAAATAAAAAAATTATTTTTCAAACTTAAAAATATATTAGATAAGTTTTTGATGTAAAACGACTAGTTTTGAGAACAAGTATTTTCTTAATTATTTTAAGCTATTTTTATTTATTATTTGAATGTTGTTTTAAAAAATAATTATACAAATATAAAAATAATTAAAATAAATAATATTTTTTTAAAATACAAAACATAGGTGAAAAACATTCCATGTTCCTTAAAATTTATTTTTTAAGAACCATTTTCAAAAAAATTCTCAAATATATCATGGGTGCTAACTATAATCCTAGAAAATGCATTATTAATCTTTGAAATTTCGTCCGTATTTAAAAATTTCTTGGATACCTATAGATGAGACCATGTAGCATCACATGTGCAATTTAGGTATCATTATTTTGACCCAAATTTCATTAGTTTGTTCCATTTACGAGTCTTATTACCTTACACCTTGATAGTAGGTTATTATAATTAATGTCTTAATCTTATTTTAAAGTATTCTAGTCTTATTTATCTATATATGATCTTCTAAATTTATATATTGTCGAATGATCAAAATTTCACCCTACATTTTATACAGGTTTGATATCTTAACATTTTCCTTTTTATAATTATCATTTATTTTTAATCTTTAATCGAATTTGATACCTTAGCCTTTTTATTTTGTTTATTATTATCATTTATCTTTAATCTTTAATCTTATTTTTGGTTGTTAAAAAATTTAAGAAAATAGACAAAAAAAAAAAACAAATAAATTTATAGTTAATTTTTATATGATTTTATTTATTTTCTAAATTAAATAATTCAAAAATAATTATCTTTTATCTAATTTTAATTATATTGGTTTGTTCATACTTTATTTTATGATTAACATTAAAAATAACTAAAAAACTTTAAAAAAAAATCTTATTAACAAAAGCTTCTCATCTTCCCTAGCCAAACTGTGAATTAAAATTAGAAGCAGCAGGATGGGTGCCCACATTTCCCTCAAATTTCAGTCCTGGAGGCGCTTTCTGGATCTCAAGATTTGAGAGAGTGAATCCAAAACTAAAGAGTCAAGTCCATGACTTGTTTTGGCTTATTTGGAATGTGAATTGACTGAGGGAACCTCACTGATATGCATCACACTCACACATCGGCTGGCAAGTTCGGTGCAAGATTTGTCAGTTGTCATGGGGCCGAATACTTTTTGGAACGGACCTTGCAAATCAACCTACCATCACCAGCTAGCTTCAAGCTTACACTTTTTATTTGTTTTTGACTTTCCTGGCCATACAATCCTTTGTTTAAAGCCAAAGGTGTTCAATCGCCTCTACACTCCATACTCATCATTTATGCCCTACTAAACTGCCCTAATTCTGTAGGTATTGGAAAACGTGATCCCCTACAGTGCCCTAATTCTGTAGGTATTGATCGCAAAAACATGATCAATCAGTTTTAGTTTTATTACTTGTACTTACTACTTATTCCTATTCTCATATATCTTATTCTCATTATTGATAACCTTACGCAATAACCTAAATGTGATAGGTAGCTCTTTCTTAGCTTAAAAAAAGGAAAAAATACGGTTTGACACACGAAAAAGTATAAAAAAAAAAACAATTCCGCTTTTATAAATCAGTTTTATCTTCACTTTCATAATTTAAATAATTATTTTTTAAAATAAACTTATTTCTATTATATTAGGAACACAAATTAACATTTTTTTGCACATTTGAGATTAATAAAATAAGAAATTTTAAAAATTGAAAATACAATTAAAACTAAAAAAAAACTTTAAAACTAAAAATAAAATAAAAAAATATTATGTATTTTTAAAAAAATTTTGGTTTTTAATTATATTTAATTTTTATGTATTTTAATTTTAATTGTATTTTAAAATTTTAAAATATCTTATTTTATTGTTGTTGTCAATTGACAAAATTTTTATTTAATTTTATTTTAAAATATATATAAGAGAAGATGAGGTAATTTATATAATATAGGACATAATATCATTATTAATTAGGGAATTAGAAAGATTTTATTTATCACTTGAAAATATTGGAGAATTTTTCCACAATAATTTACATATCATATTATATAATAAAAATTTATAATATATTTATTTATAAATTTTTTTATCAAATTAAAATGATAAATGAATTTTGGATAATTTTATTTAATATTATAAAGTAAAAGTGTATTTTAGGAAATGATTATTTAACTTATGAAAAAATGCATGTATTTTAAATTATTTTTAAATAGATGAAAATAAAATTGATTTATAAAAGTTAAAATTCTTTTATCTATATTTTTTCAAATTGGTGATTGAAAACTCATTTTTCCCTAAAAATTTTCCATAATTTATGAGCAATGAGGCCTTGCTATTCCTTATATAAGATTTAGAGTATTGTGAATATAATTGAGACTTAATATCGTAATTAAAATACTAATATTTTTCAATATCTTTTTTTTCTCTCTACTGGAGTTAGGTTTGGGTGACCCACCAAGTGGGTTGACCCGATCCAACCCAATAAATGTGAGAAAATGGGGAAAGAGTTTTTTTTGGTAGTTTTTAAATTACCTAGAAAAATGGTTACTATTAATTAAAAAAAAGTTTTTTTTCCCTCTGGGAGAACTCTATCTTCTTAAAAACCAAAGAGAGAAGAACATGTGTTTTTCTTCTCTTTCTTTGAAAACGAAAGTGAAGAACACATTTTATTCATTCCTTGAAAACAAAAGAAAGAATATAATTCTTCTTTCTAAAGAAATAAAAGTCATTCTCTTGAAAGTTTTATTTTCTCCGTGAAAACGAATATCAAGGCTCTTATGCTGTGAGAAAATAATGGTTTTCATATTTATAGTTCCATTTATAACTTGAGGCGATAAAATTAGTCAATGAAATAACCATTCAGGATTCTTGAGCATTTTAGAAAGTAATCTGAAAGTCTTATTTTTTGTTACTCTACTACCATGAAGTTGGAGATTTTGTTTAAAAGTGACTACGATAAACCTA
Organism: Vitis riparia; assembly: GCF_004353265.1. NCBI lineage: Eukaryota > Viridiplantae > Streptophyta > Magnoliopsida > Vitales > Vitaceae > Vitis > Vitis riparia. Next base: position 12,835,765 of record NC_048431.1, read on the forward strand.
TTTTTAATTTATAACATATTTATCCTAATTATTTTATTAAAATGTTTTTATGAAAAATAGGTAAGTATTTTGGTGTTAAATAAAGTATATTTACTAATATGCAAATTTTTTGTTATATGTTTTTTTAGTGATAAATTACTTAAAAAAGAAACATTAATAGATTTCAATTTACTATTATGGGATTATTATTTTTTTTATTTGTTGAGTTTTTTCACAAAGTTTTTTACTTGTAGAAGTCATCAATCATCATATATCATATCTATAACACAATATAAAATGTTATACATTCATAATGTCAATAAACCCAATATTTATCAAATAATCAAACCAATGTTATCCTACATCCAAATATGAGCAATAAACCAATAATGACCAAATTATAAAAAAAAAAATGGTTAACGTAACACCTTATCTATAATAGATAATACAAATGTCAACCACAACACTTAAATAGTTACTCAAAATGTAACATGTTAATGTTTGAGTATTCATGCAGATTTTTTTTCATACTAATAAATATAAAATCCATGTGTTTATTCATTTTGGAAATTGGAATATGGAGATTGAAAATGAGCATCTGGAAAACCAAAGTTTCCCACATCAAGCCCTTCTACAGCCACGCCACCACCATCCTCATAATCTACAAAAATATTGAATATATATCAATAAGAAATCATTTTTGAAGAAAAAAATAATAATTATTGAATGTTTATAAGTTTAAATATTTTACTAACCAATGTGAGAACTTGAACCTTCCACTTCATTTATTAGAATTGACCATTCTTCATATAAAATATTTTCAAATTCTTCAAAATCTAGCTTTGTTGGTTGATCCTCATCAACTATTCAAAAATCAATCTCATCAATGCATGCATAGTCAAAGGGATCATAGGTTTTTTTTCTTGTTATAGAACCTAAAAAAGAAAAACATGTAATTATTCATAATTGTGAATGAAAATTTAAATTCAAAACAACTAAGAAAACATTTATACCAATTTTTTAGCCACAAATTGTAATGAACGTATACAAGATCATTAAGCCTTTGATATTCCAATCTATTCATTCTTTTGGTATGTATACGTTCAAAGACACTCCAAGTCCTCTCACATCCAAAAGACGATGCAGTTTGGTTCAATATTTGAATGACCAACTTTTGCAAATGTGGTGCACTATATCCATGTAACCTCCACCATTCATCTAGTTGCAATTTTCACATTAAAAATAAGAAAAAAAAAAAGCATTAACAAGTTTAAAATATTAAATAGTAAGGAGGTAACTAATGAAAAAGAACGAACACACTAATAAATTAAAATTATCTTTTACTAGGTTGAAGTACTTCACGTGAAAAATAAACAAGGTCTCTTCCAAAACTTCCCAATCAATCACGAAACAACTTCATTTCATTCATCGTATCAAGCTTACCTTTCAGAACTTTCTTATCAATAACATCCATGACACCTCCAATAATAGTTGGCTTATTACAAAAGTTTTCCTTATCATATTGAAAACATGGATTCGACCAATAAGCCGTTGAATGAATGCTTTTCTTTAGTTGTTGATCCCAATGTTGCTTTATGATCTTTATATAAGGCTTGTATAGTCTTTCGTGGTGGTTAAATAAATTTTTGATGCCTAAACGAGCCCTATACATGCCTTCATACACATATCCCATCGAAGGCCTCTCATCACAATCAACAATACGTAATAAGCGCATTAATGGAGACATAAGATTCACAACTATCAAACAATCATTCTAAAATCTATTATCCGAGATGATGGAAACTACAACTCTGATTTTATTATCCCTTGAATATCTAGAGTTCACAAAAAACTTGCTAGTTACCAAAGCTTTCAAGTCATATTTATGATCATGAAGACTTTTGAATGCAATGAATGAAGTAGCAAAGCGAGTTGCACCAGGACGGAGAATCTTTATCCATCATTTTTTTTTCTTAACCAACTTAACAAAACAATATGATTGTACACAAAAATTGTCACTTTTGATACACGTCTTACAAGTTTAGCAACATGGTCCATCTTACCAATATCCTTAAAAATCAAATTAAGACAATGAGTTGCACAAGGTGACCAATTGATGTGTTTATGCTTATGAGAAATCAATCTTCCTACGGCCACATAATTTGTTGCATTATCAGTCACTACATGAATTACATTGAGTGGACCCACCCATTCAATCACCTCATCAAATAATTGAAACAAATTAGTTGCATCCTTGACAATGCTTGAAATAGCAACAGATTTCACAAACGATATTTGTTTAGGATAATACACAAGGAAGATGATGAGTATTCTTTGTCTATTATTTGTCCAGCCATCACCCATTATTGTACACCCAACTTTTGCCCAAATTGCACAATAAGAGTCCACAAGGAACTGAACTTCCTTCTTGGCATGCTTTAAAAGATTAACCCACAACTGATGGTAATTTGGACTCTTATATCTAGGGACTAATTGCAGATATAGAGTCCAACATTGGCTTGAAGTAGAAGGAATTTACAACATTAGTAGGAATGCATGCATCATAAAAGAATCTCCCAACCACCACATTTTCTCTCTAAACAACTTCTTTCCCAACTAATACACTCCTCATGAAAGGTTGAGCCCCTTGAGTATTTCTTAGTGCAAAATACTTATTCATTGTTGATTTTTTTTCCATTACTAATTGCCATATTTGCATTTCTTGAACCTCTTCTTCACATTTTTCCATATCCCTTTTAAATTGTGATACATTAGGACCATAAGGATTTCTATATTCATATGCTTATTAGGCTGCTTTCTTGGAATTCACAAACTCTTGCAAAGAATTTTCCATTTGAAATCTAACATCAGGAGGAACTGATTTACATGGACTAATATCCTCTTTCACTCTAGCAAGGTATTGCATGCTCCCATGCAGGGTCGATCTTGCTTCTAGTTGTTTGTGAATTGACAGTTGAATCTTGACCTCTAGATGGGGTCAAGTTTGATTCCATTTTTTTTTTATTTCTCTATCAAATTATAAATAAAAATCACAATTTTAATTATAAAATTAAAGAATCAAGTCATCAACAATTTATAAAAGCCCCATATTAATTTAGAGAACCAAAGTCATCAACAATTTAAAAAATCAAAAAGTTAAAAATTTTGAAATTTATTAGAGATTTTTTTTTTCAAAATGAGAAATTTAGTTCAAGTCAAATATTTATTTAAAATTTAAAAATCAAAATTTTATTTGAAAATGAACAAGTTATTTTAATTCCCAATGTTTTAACTTTTAAATAATTTGAATAAATTAAAATGTTCAATAAATAAACAAAAAATGAAAAAATTGTAAATATTAAATATTAAACATAACATCAAAATTATAATAATAAAAAAAAAAGACATTAAATATAAAACATAAAACTTAAGTTTTAAAAAATAAAAATGAAATTTCTAGAGTTGTTGTTGTCATCGGTGGAGTTAAGGCGGCCACACACCGACGAAAGAAGGGGGAAGGTTTGTTGGCGGGGGAGCGACATTCGACCAGTGGCCGATGACAATAGCTCAGTACCAGCAACAGTGGAACCTAGCAGTCAGGGCAACCGCGCGAGGGGTTGCTAGGGGGGGTTATACTCATCAAAACAATGTCGTTTTGATGCTTGGAATTTTTTTTTTCGTTGAATTGTCCGGTTCGACCAATCTAAGTCCGATTCAACCACTTTCTAGCCCAATTCATTGGACCTGATCGAAATCGTAACCGGTCAAACCTACTAGTCCAATCCGATATTAAAACTGTGCTTATTATCAAACAATTTAAATTTTAAGTAATTTTCCATTACCAATTATTTTTCGCGATATTGTGGATACATGTTAGAGAAGGATATAATTGTTCATTTAAATCCTATTTATCTTCCTTTGATGGCAAGAAGATATTGGTGCAAGAATTCTACCAATACTATAAAGGATAAAGAGACTATAATCTACAAGAAAGTTTGTGTTTTTATCCATCTCCATATGGATCTAAGGTCTTGGATAGATTAATAAAAATTGTCCCAATTATAAAATATATATTAAAGATAATACATTATTTTATAATCAATGTTTTTGTTGAATCAGATTGCTATGGATGGAGCATGATCCCTAGCTTCCGTTTTTATTATTTATGTTTTTTGATGCATATGTGTTTCACTATGTTTTTATTCAAAGTGTTTTTAGGAAAATTACATGATAAGTGTTTCTTCATAAAACATTACAAGTGATTTTTTAGTTTTTTAAAAGCATTTCCTAAAATTTGTCAAACACCTAATTTTTTTTTTTCATAAACACTTTTTAAATTAAAAACGTTTCATAGAATCATTACTAAATAATCTTTAAGAGTATGTTTGGTACTAATTTTAGAAAATATTTCTAGTATTTCTAGCGCTTGAATGATAAAAGTTTTCAACTATTAGAAATGTTAAAAACGCTTCCTAAAATCACCATCAAACGACTCTAAATATCAAAATTTGAAATTTACATTATTTTCAACTCATAAGTTTACATTGTTTCCGTGAGTTTGCTCCAACCTATATCTTTGATTGAGTATTTTCTTCAAGTTTAGGAATTTACTTATTTATTTCATGATAAATATTAGGTCTTCCATTTAAAGCAAAAGATAGAAACTAAGATATTGTGATATTTTAATAAATTAGTAAATATTATAATATGAATCACAATTAAAGCAAGTGATTGATGTAATTTGCATATTGAGATAACTATGAGTTAATTTATTAATTATTTTAAACAAAGAGTGAAAATGCCATAAGATCATTGTGCATTTAGTAACTTGGATTTTTGATGAATTAAAATATTTTATTCATCTATTAGATACATGCTTGATAATTTTGAACATTTAACTCATGGTAAATATGTCCAAAAGTAATATGTGGAAATATTATTAATATTGACATAAAGTTTAGTGAAATTTTTTATTTCATATTGAAGTAATATTTGATTAGTTAAGAATGTCACAACATTCTTAATTTAAGACTTTTAATAGACATTGACTAGAATCCTCATGACAAAGATGTGTTCCATGAAATTTAATGGTACTAACAAAGTGCATGAACACATTATGGAAATAAGGGATGTTGCCACCCAACTTTAGTTAATGGAGATTAAGATGTTTGAGTCACTTTTGGTTCACTTCATTCCTAATTCACTTCCATATGAATATGAACCTTTCAAGACAACAAACATAAGGAGAAATGGTCAATCAATGAACTTCTAAACATGTGTGTGGTAAAGGAACGGAGAAAGAATCATGAAAGAATTGAAAGTGCTCATTTGATGATCATGACTCATGAAAAGAAATCAGCCAAGAAGGGGAAGAGGAAAAAACATCTCTTAATCAAGTTAATAGAGACGGTGTCATCAGCTTCTTTTGCAAGAAGTTAAGAATTGGATTAAAAAAATAGGTAGTCTCATTTCTTTAGACTGTTATAAATCTAATATGGTTCATGTTTCTCATAAAATCTTAGTGGATTGACTCTAGTTTTAAAATTCATATTGCCAATACCATATAGGGTTTCTTAACCCAAAGGAAATTAACAAAAAGTGAACATTCTATCTATTAAGGAATCAAATAAGTTCACATGTAGAAGTGGTTGGACCTATAGACTAATTCCTAGATTTTACTTTATTTTAGATTTTGAAATAACCTTTTATATTCCATATTTTTAAGAAACCTTCTTTTTAGTTTCAAGAATTTTATCTCGTGGTTTCAATTTCAATTTCATGGGAACTTCCTTTCATTTGTTAAAAGACAATGTTATTGTTGGTAATCATATATTAAATGATGAGTTATTTAGACTTCATTTGAATTTCACTTTTGATTATAATTGCATGATCGTCCATGGTAATGTCAGTATTAATTGTCGTGTTATAAATGAGAAATCCTCCATATTGTGGGATAAGGAATTAGGTCATATCTTCATTGAAAGGATTAAAAGATAAATGATGAAGTCCTTAAAACTCTTGATTTTACTAATTTTGGTATTTGTGTGGACTGCATTAAAAGTAAGCAAACCAACAAAACCAAGAAGGATGTTAAGAGAAGTTCTCATGTTTTAGAAATTGTACACATTGATATTTTTGCCTTTTGAAATGTGTTTGAACAATTAGAAATATTTCATCACCTTTATTGATAACTATTTGTGATATATGCACCTATATTTGCTTTATAATAAGAGTGAAACACTATATGTTTTCAAAATCCATAAAAGCGAAGGTAGAGAAATATTGAGTAAACAAATTAAGATCGTAAGGTATAGAAGTAGAAAGTTTTATGGTAGGCAGGCTAAAAAAAGATAATTACTCGGTCCATTTGCAAGGTTTCTACATGAATAAAAATTTGTTGCCAAATACATAATGTTAGGCTCACCATCCCAAAATGGTATAACTTAATGATGAAACTAGACTTTGACAGATAAAGTGAGGTGTATGATCAGTAACTACCCTCTTATCACCCTTATAAAGTGAAGCCCTAAGGATGGTGACATACATATTGAATAGGTTCCAACTAAAGTGGTTCCCAAAACACCTTTTGAAGTATGGGAAGGTAGGGTTTATAATTCACATGAGAAGAATTTGACTAAAAAATAGTTAAATATTTCATTGACTATGTATGAAAGTTTAAGAGGTATGGATTTTATTATCTTTATCTAGGATGAAAATTCTAGAATCTCATAATGTAAGGTTTCTTGAGAATGATGAGATTAGTGGGAGTAACCAACCTTGAAACTTAATGTTTGAGGAAAATCATTGTATTACAATTGTCACCTCTAACGCAAATAATAAGTGTTTAATAAAGTACAATGCTATATTTTCTTTTCAAACTTCCTAATTTATTTATTGGAAATAATATTTCTAATTTTTAATATATAGAGAAATGTAAATAGAATAATCAAAAGAATGATTTTACATCCATAAATTTAAGGTCACATGGATCAGTATAGAAAATTAAGAATGGAAAATAAAAAATATTTATATTTATGAAAATAAAATGACACAAAAAACACATCACTTGAAAATAAGGACAAAATTTCATGATTGCAAAAAATCAGGATGCTGAACTATACGAAAAATAGGGAAGAAATCTTGATCCGCAGATTTTTCAAAATAAGGGTGTATCCATGACCAGCGACACAAAAAAAAGTGAGGGAAAAAATCTTGGTTGGTCGATTTTTCAAAAAGTTAGAAAAAAATCGCAAATTTATGGATGCTAATATTGAAAATTTTGATTGGCTCACATAGATCTCATGATTTTTCTGATTTTTTTTTTTTTTAAAAAAAACTTGTAACCATCTTTTATTTTAATTTTAATTTTACTTTTATATTGTCCTTTTATTTTATATTATTAAATTATTTTCCATATTTATCATATCAATTCTATATTTTAAAATTATGAAAAAATTAGGGCCCATTTAGCAATGTTTTTAAAATAGAAAACAAAAAACAATTTTTGTAAAAAAAATTAAAATAAGAGTGTTTAACAAGATGTTTTAAAAAAAGTTTTTTTAAAACAAAAACTTGTTTTGATAAAAGAATTTGTATTATTTTAAAAATAAATGTCTTTGTAGACCCCAAAATTTGTTTGTCATTAAATTTTAAATTCCAATTACATGTGTTTTTTGGCTTACTCACCATTTAATAGCTTTTATTATTTTATTTTATTACTATTACTTTTATTTTATTATTATTATTATTATTATATTCTATTTTATTTTTATTTTTCTTTTCTCTCTTCTCTCTCTTCCTATTCCCCAACCACCCCACCCACCCACCCCACCCACTCCTTCTCTCTGCTCCCATACCCTTCACCATCGGCCACTATCTCATCTTTTTTTTTTTTTATATATTTTATTTTCTTTTCCTTTTTCCCCAATTTTCTTCCCCAACTTTTCTCATACTCTCTCTCTTCCCATTTTTTTTCCCGGGACAATTGTGTTTTCAACCATATAGGCTTGATAATTAAGGTAAAGTTCTCCAACCACCCATAATTGATTATAAGGATATGAGATAGTAATTGACAAAAAAACCCACTTGACTCATTTTTGTCTTTATTCTACCACTCTTCACATGCCACTATTCTTTCTTATTTAATAATTTTTGGATTTTTCATTATTTTTTAAACTCTTTTATAAATAATTGAAAAATCAACATTATTTTTTATTTTTAAATTATAAATAAACAAAAAATATATTAATGATTCAAAAAATATTTTGGAAAATACTTTCTAAAAAAAATATTAATTTAAATAAATAAAAAATATCTTTTACATTTATTTTTATCTTTTACATTTTAGAAGTAAATAATTTAATGATTAAAATACTATTTAAAATAAATATATTCACTATTTTAATTTTTTTTTACTATTATAAAATAAAAAGTTCAATTTTTTTTTAATCTTCTTTCTTCCTTATTTTAATAACTTTTTGAACATGACTTTTAGTTATAAGTTATATGAAATGTTACAAATTTGTTTATTAAGGATTTTTTTTATTGATTTGAATTAATTGAAAATTTATTAAAATAAAAAAAAGAAAAAGAAAGAAAGAGGATGGATGTAGAGTTTTTATTTTAAGTACTCAATTAAAATGTTTTCATATGACATAACTTTAGAAGTGGATTATATCAATACATAGTAGAGATTGAATTTTTCCTATATAAAAGGGTTGAAATGTATATTTACTTATTTTAGATAAAAACAAGTAGTTAAAAATTATATAGATTATATTTGAGTTTGGTTTTAAAATATTTTTCTAGTTTTTATTTTTTATTTTTAAAAATAATTTTTATTTTCTATATTGTCTCTTTTTGAAAATATGTTTAATTAAAAAATGAAAACTATTTTTTAAAATGAAAATTGAAGACCTTGTTTAGTACTATTTTTTTATATGAAAATAAAAAAATAATAAATTTTATTTATTTATTTATTTATTTATTGCGTCATTGTACAATTGTATTACACTAACTGTACAAGAGAAATGTACTAAGTGTACAAAGGTGTATAAGGCTACCCTTTGTGAAATATTATAATCAATTATGAGTCATTCCTTTATTTTTCTTATCACTCACAAATTGTACACATATGTCATGCACTTTATTTAATTTCAGCATGGAAATTCCAATATTTTCCCCAATAATAATATTTGGAGAAAAAAAAAATGATCTTAAATCATCTACCATCTTCTCAACTAAATCATTGGAAATATGGTTAAACACTTCTACGTGGACACATACCTTAGGAGGGATATAAAATTTGTGTCATTGTACAAGGGTATTACACTGTACAAGGGAAATGTACTAATTGTACAAAGGTGTACAAGATTACCCTTTGTGAATGATTTTAATTGATTCTAAACTACTTTTTTATTTTCCTTGTCATCCAAGGATTGTACAAAAAAATTAACCCTATATCATCCACCATTTTCTCAACCAAACCATTGAAAATATGATTAATACACCTACATGGACATATAACTTAGGAGAGATATGAAATTTGTGTCATTGTACAAGGGTATTACACTAATTGTACAAGGGAAATGTGTTAAGTGTACAAGGGTATACAAAGCTTCTAATAGGTTTTATACGATTTTTAAACAACTTGAATTTGATATTAAGACGATTATTGATAGTTTTTTTTTTTTACCAAACTATGTCATTATGACATTCCCTACAAAAATTGACACATAGAAAATAAAATTAAAATCAATCATATTTGAATTGTTCATTATAAGTAAACTAAATGAAATATATATTTTTAATATTTTTCCTTTATAAATATAATTTCATTGTTATCAATAGAGATTTAAAAAAAATCATATTTAAATGGAATTAAAAATAAAAAAATTATTTTTATAACATTTTAATTTTTTAAAATCATTATTTAAATTATGAAATTAGTTTTAAAATTAAAAATATTTGTTGTAATTATAGTTTTGAAGATTTCATGATTTTTATCTTATTACTTTGAAATAATTGCTTTAATAAGAAAGTAGTTATTTTAATGGTTTTAAATATTTAAATCTTTATTAAAAAATATTTAGGATTAGTGTGGAGAGCAATTAGGTAATTTTGGAATGGAGAAATTTTGGATATTTTTGAAGACTTTAATTCGGCCAATTACCCTATTTACACTTTCAAAATTATTGGAAGATTGGTAAATTAGTCTTAAAAATATTGTCGTCTTGATTAATACTATAAAAAAAAAAAAAAAAAAAAAAAAAAAAAATATATATATGCATGTGAGTGTTTACATTATTTTTGAAAAAATAATAAACACCATGTGTCTAATTTGTAAGTTAGAAAAAAAAAATTAATAATATTTTATGAGGTATTTAAAAAGTATTTATTATATGTTCTATAAATTTGAAAAAAATATAATATTTGATGATATCTAATTTACAAGTTAGAGTAAACAAATAATACTAATATTTTATGAGGTGTTTAAAATTTATTTAATATATATGATAAATAATATAAGTTTGAAATAAAGAATGATATTTATTATATATTATGTAAGTTTTCAATATATTTAAAAAATATTTATAATATATTATGTAAGTTTGAAAAAAAAAATTTGATGAGGTATATAAAAGTTATTCACTTCAAAAATACATTTGGTAATAATAATTTTTAACCATATTTCATATTTGACCAAGAAAAATGACTCAAGTTGGTTCCACTATTAAATAGGTGAGAGAAGGGCAAAAAAGTCAAAGAGAGAATGAGAAAGGTGAGGTGATTAGTTAGTTTTTTCATTCAATAGTCAAGAGTATTTTAGGGATTTTTTAAAGACAATATCCTTACTCTCAATTTCCACTATTTCATTGGGTGTTGGGCTTAAATATAGAACTTATATGGACCATACATTAATTTTTGGGCCCAGCTGGGCCCAAAACACAATTTTCCCTTTTTTTTCCCTCTCATTCTCTCCATTCCCAAGAATGGCCGACCCCCCATTCCCCTCTTGTTTTTTTACTTTTTCTGCGACTTGCTCTGGACTCACACGGAACCAACCCATTTTTTTCCCCCTAGTTCTCACCAGATTTTTTTTTTCTTCTCGACGGACTCCCACAGTGCCCAACGACCCCATTTCCCCACTCCGTTTCTTAGCTCTTTCCCCCATTTTTCTTGATTATTTTTATTTTGGCTACCTAAACACCACATCCCACCGGACCCCCCAGATTCTTTTCTTCCTATTTTTCCTCCCCCCATTTTTTTTTCTCCTCTCTCTCTCTTCTTACTCACTCCCACATGACCGGAGCCCTCCATTTTCTTCTTCCCCATTTTTCATTTTTGTTCTCCATCCAAACACTTGCAAAGACACGGGCCAACCCATTTATTCTCTTCCATTATTTATTTATTTATTATTATCTTCCTTTTATTATTATTATTATTATTATTATTTTATTTTTTTATTTTTCAAAAATACCATCAACCCTCATTGTCGTCGGCGAGCTCCTACTAGTCCCCGCCGGTGAGCCACTGTCGCCGACGACTCCCAATTTTTCTCATTCCCTCACTTTCCGATCCCACTCATTTTCTATTGTTATTGTTATTGTTATTATTTTCTTTTATTTTAATAGTAATTGTTGTTTGTGAAATTTGGATTGTTGAATTAATATGAAATTTGAATTAATTTGTTGTTGGTAAATTAATATGAAATTTGGGCTAATTTATTGTTGGTGAATTAATTTGAAATTTGTTAATTTGGACCAAATTAGTTGATAATTTATATGGTTGTACTCATGTGAAGTATTTAATTTGAATATGATGTAATATTGTAGTATATTTTGGATGTGAGTTTGAATATTAAATTGGGTTGATTTTGGTTGTGGATTTAGGTTTGCATGTTAAATTGAACTTGAATGATGAGATATTAAATTTAGGCCTAATGAGATTTATTTTAATTTATCATGTTTTAGGTTTGATTAATCGAGCTTATATTTTGGTTATTAATTTGGAAACTTTAGGTTAAGATCTAAGATATGTGAGATATTTTTGTTAAGTTATATTTGTTAATTTGGGCCCATTTTTAATTGCTGAAATTTATTGGACTAATTTGAAATTTGAATATTTGTTTAGGATTTTGTATGTCTCGAGATATTTACATTCGTGCTATTTTTGTTTTTGCATGGACCCGTTCTACAATCTTGTTGGTTGAATACGAATTGATGACACGTGAAACTTGTTATAAGTTTATTTGGGTACATATTTTATTCCTCACGTTTATTTGGTTTTATTTTTATTAGTTATTGTAAATATTCGTTCGTACATATTTATTGACTGTGCACAAAATTGAATATCGAACGGACTATAAATTTTGTTTAAATGAGAGAAAGAATCCAGAAAATGTATTTTGATAAAACACTAATTTTAAAATATTATTTTTAATAAAAGAAACTTTTTTTTATTCATAAAAATTCAGAAAAATGCATTTAGAAAAATCCAAAAGAATTGTTTTTAATAGAATTCGAAAAATTGTTTTTAATAACATTGTCCAAAAATTTCTTTTGTCCAAAAATTGTTTTGTAAATAAAGTTGTCTCAAAAATTAATTTTTTAATAAAATTGTCCAAAAATATTTTTTTAAATGAATTATTTTTCCTTAATTAAAATGGGATTAAAAGTGTTTTTTTTTTTTAGAAATAGAGGATTTAAATCTTTGTTTTTCTTTTTAATTAAAATTTCTTTTGCAAATAAAGTTATGTCATTTTAAATAATTTTTAAAAATCACTTTTTAAAAAAAAAATGAAAATGAATCAAGATACTTTAAATAAAATTGTAAAAATTCATTATTTTCTTAAAATAACAAAATAATTTTTTATTGCCAAATTAAAATTTTGTAATAACTTTTTTTTATACAATAAGTACAAATAACTTTTTTTGAAAATTAAATACAAATGAAATTGAATCAAATCATTAATTGAAAATAAATTGAAACTTATTTTTTTTTGTAAAATAAATAAATTAAAATCATTAATTCAAAATCATTCTTTATAAAATCCTTTGAAAATTTCTTAAAAACTATTTTTTTTTAATATTTTTTTTAGTTCAATAAATCATTTTGCATAATTCCTCGTCATTTATTTTGTATATTCTTGTAATTAAATTTTATCATTATTTTTGTGTATATTAATTTTTACCATGACTTATACATTGATTATTTTTCTTGGTATCCATAACTAATTAATTAATTGCCACAATTTCCTCAATTCGTTTAGTAGAGGCCGTACGTATACAGGCTTAGAGGGGTGTTATGGCTCACCACCATACCTTCCCAATAAGTAATTTGACTCCCGGACTCAGACTCGATTTTCCACTGACCTGTTTTTTTCTTCAAAAGTCACACTTAGGGTTTTGTTTTTTTTTCTTATTTTGTTTTTCCTTTCAAAAATTAAACAAAAATAAGTGGTTACTTCAAGTCTTTTTCTAAAAATCAAATTTTCACCAAATAAAATAAAAAGTGAATTTCGCCATCTAGTGGAAACGCATTGAGCAAAATGCGGGGTCCACAGTCTTACTTTTATTTTTTAAAAATTTTATAAATTTAATTTATAATAATATGAAGTCAAATTCAAGTTAAGTTTTATTTAAAAATAAAAATTAAATTTATAATTATGTATGAGTTAAAGATAAATATATTTTTTAAATTATGAAACAATTTTTTTATTATAGTGAAACAAAAATTACTATAAGATAAAAATAATTTTAATTTTCATTTTTAATACAAGTCAAATAAGTACTTTAATTAATTATTATTATTATTTAATTTCTTATTTGATCATGATTTCTTATGCTTTTTTTTAGAAATTGTTTTTAAGTTAAAGAACCAAAAAAAGTTTTTAAATGTTTTATAAAAAAAATGATATTTGGCAAGATGTTTTTATAAGAGGATTTTAAAATAAAAAACCAAAAGACTTGTTTGGATAAATTGTTTTTTTTTTTTTAATTTGTTTTGATTTTGTAAATGCATTTTAAATTCAATTTATATAACATTAAATAATTAAAGTTAATTGAAAATGAAAATAATTTTGTAATTAAAAAATATATAGTTTTTAGTAAAATATAAATAATATTATTATAATAAAATCATAAATTATATTTTTAATAGAAAATATACTTTGAAAAATGATATTTTATTATATTCATAAATTTATGGTATTAATGAGTTTATTATTTAAGTTTTAAATTATTTTTAAAAATTAATGAACTTGTTAAAAAATTCAACGCATTAAGTCTTGTTTAATTTGGAGTTGATTTGTCTAGCGAAAAAATATTGAAAAATAATAATTCTATATAGAAGATAAATAATAGAGTGTGTATGTGTGTGTTTTTCTATTGTTTTTTAAAACTGATGAAAACAACTTTTACTTGTTCTTTAAAAGCTGTTTTCTATTTTATTTTGTTTTTAAAAACTAGAAATAAAGAACAATAACCAAACAATGTTATGAATTTTTAAAATTTGTTTTCTATTTTTAAAAACTACCAAACAAACTCTTACTTTTCACCTCAGTTTTAATTTTTAAGATATTTATCCTATTAAAATGAAAAAATTATTGAATAATAACTAAAATATCAAAACAACAGATAACATTGTATTTTTAAACAAAATTTAATTAAGTAAGATAAATTATAAATATAAATTTTAATAATTTTAATTATTTGAATAAACTAAATGTCAATACATTTTTTTAATCATATATACAATTTTCAACACATTTTTTTTTTAATAAAGCTCTAGAAATTAATTTCAAATAAAATATTTTATATAAATTTTTTAATGAAACTCTAGAAATTATTGGAAGTAGTATTAATAATTTGTTTAAAGACTTTCAAAATAATTTAAATTTTTATTCAAAATGTAATGAAATTTGTTGTAATAATAGTAGTTTTAAATTTTTAAATAAATGAATGTAAATATTTTTAAGTAATTTAAGATAATGTTAATAGAAATTTCCATATATATATATATATATATAATATTATTATTATAGTCTTAAATTTTAATTATTGAAATATTAGTAAAATTTTTATTTTAATATTAATATTTTTGTAAATTTGATCAATGTTATTAATTTTGACATACATATATCAATCTCTTCAATAAAACAAGCTAATTGTTTTTTCTAGGAGTAACTCTGATGATTTTAGGAGGAGTTGTTCCGTTGTTTTTTTTTTTTTTGTTACTTTTTTGGCTAATTAAAAAAAAAAAAACTCTTAAAAGAGGTACTTATGAAACTATTAAGAAATCTACAACACTTTTTACAATATCAGAAAAATGTCTTTTGGAGAGACTTCTTTTACAATTTTCATATTAACCACTTATTGGAAAAAATTGAATTTATATTAAATGTGCCTCTTGAAGAGATACCTTCACAATTCCACAAAATTGAATTTATACTAAAGGGATATTTGGTATGCAGGAATAGGGAATGAAAATGAAAATTTTGTTTCCATCCCCATTTTTTGTTGAATGGGAATGAATTTAGTGATTTCATTTCTTGTGTTTGAATGAACCTATGAACATAATGTTAGAATGATTAATTGTTTCCATTATGACGTTTTGTAACAATAGGAAATGAGAATGAAAAATAATTAAATTGATAATAATGCCCTTAGACTTACTTTAAAATAATTTTTATTTTCATTTTAAAAGAATAAATTTTGAGAGTTTTTGTTACTAGATAAGAAGACTAAAAATAATAATATTTACTCAATAAATACAAAATTAACCATAAAAAAATAATACAATCATAATATACAAATATTCAATTATTCTTTTTATTAAAAATTTGAATAATTTGTCATGCCTCTAAAGCCATAAAATATATTATATATATATATATATATATATATATTATATGACATTTAAATTCTCAAAGCTAACAAATACTTTTCCTATTTTCAAAAGAGAAAATAAAAGAACTTGAACTTCATTCTAATTTTCAAAAAATATCACATCCAATAAAATCCACAACCCTAAAATATGCAAATATTCATTTATTCCATTATCAAAATTTTGAATAATTTGTCATTCACAAGAAGTCATAGCATTATATTTTACCAAAAATTAAAAGAAAAAAATATTTATAAGAATATTTAAATTCTCAAAGTTAGCAAATACTTGTTTTCTATTTGCAAAAGATGAAATAGAAAAACACAAACTTCATTCTAGTTCTCAATATAAGTACTGTATATACTAAAATCCACAACTAGTATATCTACCAAAAATAAGCCAACAAAATAATCAAAAGTTCATAGGAAATTTGTGAAACAAAATATCCAACCTAAAATTTTTATGAATCCAACCTAAAGACAATAAACCAACAAAGATGCAGCATGGAAATTCATGAGGTTTGAAGAAGTTGTTTCACCCATTTAACCTTGAGATCTTCATCTAAATTGAACAAAAGTTTGATTTTCATCGGGTTGTTTATGATAATTTGACTTAACTTCAATACGCCCAACCTACTAAGATTAGGAAGTTTCTCCAATTCATCAACCATTCTTATCTTCACTCTTCACTTTCCATTTGTTAGTTGAAGTTAGCAACAAGGCTCTTTAATGCATTACATGTCCTTGTCATCACATTAGTTGAAGTCATGTCATCATTCTTTGTTATTTTCCTATAAGATTGTGATGAACATTTCATTCTATTTGGAGTGGATGCAGTGGTATGAATACGAGAGACATTGACTTTTAAGTCAACAACTCTAATGTCATTGCTTGCTTTATCTTGACCTAACTCCTTCAAAATATCGACAATTGACATGATTCCTTCATTTTTCATCAACACTAACACGAACTTTACCAGAAACAAAACTTAGATCATCAAAATGTAGAAATGTTTGAGTCTCAAACCATTAACATCTTTATACTCCTATAAAATATACAAAAAATAATTAGCATTTTTAACATAAAAGTTACTAAGTTAAAGAAATATTAATCTTATGCCACATTAGTTTGAAGACAATAAAAATGATCAAGAATATATACTATTTCTTTTCGTTGATGAAATTAAGTATATAATAGGCCTATTTGAATTTCTATGATCACTTTCAACTATAGCTCCTAATTATTTTCCCAAAAGCATCACAATTGGTAGATACCTAAAAAGAAAGAATATACCATGTATTAAAACATAAGTGATATTTAGGCATATAAAATACATAATATATTAAAAACAAAAGAATATACCAATGCATCAACTAAATTAATAAGATGTTGTGAAATAAAAATTCATAAAAAAAAAGGGAAAGGAAGAACATACAAGATAGGAAGTATTGTAAATACTTACCTTGATCCAACATTCGAATACATCTTGATCACATAAAACCATTTTCTTTTCGTTGTTCAAAGAAAATTAGCTACCATGGGTTAGCATATCCATTATAATATAGATTTGTCTTTTTAAAGTCTTCATACATGATTCAATATATGGACTTGCTTTATGTCCACTGTTTGGAAGCTTTTCCTCTAGCATCTTCTCCATTTATAAAAATATTCATGGTTTAAATTCATTATCACATTTTACCTTCCTTGAAACACACAACTCAATTAGACACTCAACCAATTTTTCATCCTCACTAGGATTCCTTCCATGCCACTTTATTTAACCACTTGATATAGAATCCATTCTATGTTTCAAAAATATCAAATTATATAACTGTATTTTAAGAACAAATATAATATAAAGACAATTATAATAAACACATGTCTAATTATATTTCAAATTTAACAATATAAAAACATTATCAAATTCAATTCAAACTAGTTCATCATATATTCATCCATACAAATAATTCAAAATTTGCAATTCCTAAAATAAATAACATACTAAAATGTTCTCAATTCATTAAACATTTGAATTGATGAATTTCTTTGCCAAGAACTCTCATGATCCAATGGTTCAATTGTAGTTATTAGTTCACCTACAACTTAGCAGTCTTGTACATCCAACTCTTGTTCCGATGGGACCACAAACATCTCTCTTTTATAAGATTATGGAAAAGATAACAACCAAGAATGATTTTACATTTTATCTTCACTGGATGGAAACAAGGGCTCCTAAGTATAGCCCAATGTAGTCTGAGCAAGCCAAAACATCTCTCATTAATATTTCTTGTTGTAGAATGCTTTATGTTGAAAAACACTTCATGCAACCATTGAGATGATATCTTTGCCTTCTATGGGGTAAGAAATCCCTCTCCATTTATATATCCAACATAAACAAGATAGTAATAACATAAAATGGATATTCCAAAGCATATTTTATAACATATATCATATATTAATAATAAATCAATAGTTTCTAAGAAACACATAGTTACCATGTGGAATTGTTAGTCAATTTCTCTTACTAATGGCTTCTCGAAGCACTCAAGAATCAAAGGTTGATCCTTCCTAGCTTGACAATATATAAATAAATTGCATGTCCTGAGAACAAAACTCCTAAGACATTTGTTGTGATTTCATTCTTCCTTGTTCGATATCTAGGTTTCTTTCCCTTAAATAAATTCATTTAAATGCAAGTTCCATCTAAAGCTCCTAACAATTCTATTTAAATCAAAGTATTAGTATTGTTATAATATGAATTAATTAAATGTAAACTAAATTATATTTTATATACCTTAAACCATTTCTATCTCTTATCTTTGGAGTTCTTAGAGGTTGGTTCCATTTTATTTTTTTTTAGTAATACTCCTTGTGGGCGAATAATTGCATTCAATACTAAATTGAAATGTTTACTAATAATTTCTGTAGATCTTAAGAATGAAAATTTTATAACTTGATTCTTTACATGATGTGCAAGAATAATGCAACAATTTCTTTTACATCAACATATCTTGAATCATTTAGTTTACCAATCGTACAAAGCATAGAATATAATGTGGTTAAAGTATGACTATCCATCCTAAGTTGCTCTATACATGCTATATCACTCCCATAAATCAATCGATTAAGATTTTCAACTCACAAAAATACTTTATTTGGAGGTCTTTCTATCAATGTTTGCTTTTGATAACGCTTCCTTGTAGCAATACAAAGTGAAGTAAATATATGAAGTATTTTCACAATAACATATAGAATTAGGGTAAGTTGTTTTCTCTTTTCTATCTCAATAAGGTCCATAACTGTGCAAAAGTCCCAATCATAAAGGGGAAAAAACATTCTATGTTTGACCCCATTATTTATTTGTACAAGCAAAGAAAAATTAATATATGTAAAAATATAACAAATTACTCTAAATACACAAAACTAGTACAAAAGGGATAATAAGAATGCTAAAGAATTGACTAACAGAGGTACCTAGTTTATATGGAATTCATCCCCAAGTTATTGAATGTCCTTTGACATGTTACCATCCTAAAGAGGTAAAAAAACCGCATATAAAAAAATGAACTTTTACTAGTGTAATGCAAGTAATTTATCTATATTTTTGGAATAAATATGATAATCAACATTGCAATCCAACATCAAAATATGGGTGGTATCATGTCACATTAATGTATACATTTTTTTGTATCGTTGACAATAAAGCAAGCTAAATTGTTTTTAATTAAGTTGTGTACATGATGACAAATAGGCAATTGTCTTACACACCATTTTTAGATGAATTTGACCCATTTGGAATGGGTTATCTACTTTGATATAGCTATGATATGTGTTATTAAATACATAAAAAATTGTTTAAAGTAAATTGTAGAATCGATAATTTATTTGACCTGCAAAATAACTTATCAATAAAAATGTTTTTCAAACTAACCTTAGAAAACATAGTAACAACTCACCAACATAACTAGATTATTTGCATGAGCTTCACAACAAATTCTTGAATTATATTTTCCAAAATTTGTGTTGCATAGAACCTTCATATTGTAGGTTATCCACAACTATATAATAGGAAATAAGATTTCCCAGGGCAATGATGTATTAATTTTTGAAAACCTTATGTTCTATACCATGGAGAACCTGATAACATTAGACTTTGGAAGCCCAAGGATCGTTTAAGCCTTTTTGATTTTGCTCTATTTGCTATAACTTTGTTTTCTTTTAACACATTTTCTTCTTGCTATTATGTTTGTATTTGTCAATGAAAGCATTTTAGGACAAGCAAACTTGGAACATATAAAGAACTCTTATGCATTAATCAGACTCAAAATTACCAACTCTAGATCACTTGGTCAAACAAGGAGCATATAAAGAACTCTTATTAGTCATCACAATATTGATAACAAGATACCACCAATTTGTTGTAATTGGTGGAAATTATTCAAAATTAATAAATTTCACTGGATATAAAAATAATAATGCTTTGCGAGATTGTCAAACATTATTAACTAGGAACCTTACAATGCCCACTTTTACTTTATAATCACATATATCAATAAAGAAACAATTAATCTTTGGGAATAATAATTTATTTTCTAAATTTTCCAATTGAGTGCCCCACTTAATTGCTACATGCATCAAAGGATGAAAAGAGGAGAAGTTGAAATAATAGATTTTCCATCATCTACCCAACTGAGCCTAAAATTATGAATATTATTAGAGTTTTTCCTTCTCAAAATAGAACAAGATAATGAGATCTAAATTTATTTTTCAACCTACTCCTTGTTTTCCTAGCAACCAAACAAAGCAGTATTGAAAAAAAAAATTCATATAAATTTTAGGTTCATAATTTTCTTCAATCCAATTCCTTACTAACCTATAACTTTATTTGACACCAATTAATTTGATTTAACCACCCCTTCTCCTTGTTTTTTTTTTTCTTGTGTTGTTACTTGTAACTTAAACAAAATCAATTGAGAAACTTGGATATTAACCCAAATACTCTCTTCTAAGTTTACTAATAAAAAAACCTATTGTTAGAGTCATATTAACTATCCCAACAACTCACAAAAAATAAAAGAGTGTGACTTAAGATTAGGATCGTTCCCAACCACCAATTTAAATGCTTCGTAGTATGAAAATTAAATTCCTTGGGTCACTTCCTATATATTTTATGAATGGTTATGATTTGAAATGACTAATTTTTCAAAGAATATACACACCCTTGGATTATTTCCTAGAGATTTCCGTTAGATGCTTGTGAAAAATGAACAATGGAGATAAAAGAACATAAGTCAATTTAATTTAGATTCCATGGGTTTGTCATATGTTTGGACCTTTCTGAACCGAAAGTTTTTTTTTTTTTCCAAACCTGGAGATGGGATCTTAACAATATTCCTCAAGCCTTGATCCCCAATCCATTTTGATAACCTTTTAGAATCAGGCTTAGTTACAAAGTTACCATGGTTAGATAACTAAGAAAGTCACAAGAGATACTTTGTGATTTTCTTAATATAAATGTTTTGTCTTTGTACAATTAGCAACTTAAGTGATGTAACCCTTTATAAAAATCATGTATAGGTTGGATTCTCATCATACTTAGTTAGATCTTGGATGAAATTTAACCCTACTTAGTTAAATGATCAACTTCATGAATGTTGATAATACTTTGTTTCTTCTTTCACACCTTACATCTTCTTATGATTTCAACTTTGTAAGACAAACATAGGAAACCAAGGAGGACAAATCTCATTCCCTCCATCACAAGCAACCATACAAGGGATCTTGTTTCTATTGGATTGGTCTATACCTTCTTGCAAATTCCCTTTGTACTCCATTATGTGAACACATGAAAACACCTAACTTTAACTTTTTATTTAACCGCTTAATCAAGAAATATTTATTCAATCAAGTTGGTAGTTCAAATGACAAAATTGAACTCACATTAAAAAAATGTACATATTGATGGAAGACTATTGTTCATGAACATTAATTAAAATGTAACTAGCATTATTCAATTTACATAACCAAGTAGAGAACATAGCAAGAAAAATCAAAGAAAAGAAAAAAAAATTGAAAATTCATGTATGTGCAAAAGTAATGTTAAGTCCAAAACAAACGTTTATTGAAATGACTTGTAGTGAGACATGAAAAGAAACGGCAAACAAACATGATTGAACCAAAAAAAAAAACATGCTTGAATCAAACACTCCCTATGTTTGTAATAAATAAATAAAAAAACCCTTAAAATTCCAAAAAAAAAAAAATCAATAAAAAAAATTCAATTCATAAGGAAAAAGAAAGATAGAGAAAGAAGTACAAAAAGAAAGACTGAGAGAAGAAGATAAACCTGATTGAAGATGTAGAGAGGGAAATTATTGGAACCCTAGTTGCAAAGAACAATGATGAATCCCACGTCTAATAATCAAAATACACATCTAAAACCTTAGAAATATGAAATCAAAGTTTTTTTCTAAACCTTATATTGTGGAATGTTTGATTGATTTGGAAAGTGAAATTAGATTGACAAAGGTTTGAGAGAATCACCTACTGATCTAGAAGGAGCCAAGGAATGAGTCTTTAGTTTTGTAGAGAAGATAGAGACATTAGACTTGATGAAATCCAAGGGTAAAATTACATTATTTTATATTATCTCATAGGATGAATGAATTAGAATATCACACTTGTGATGAATTCAAATCCCACTTATCCCAATTATAAGTGGGATTTGATAATTGTCAGAATTATTTTTTATTCAATTCCTTCATTCATTAAACTTATCCAAATATGAGAATGAGGGACACAAGGAATGAAATGTCTATTCTTATTCTCCATTTTCGTGTGCCAAACACCCCCTAAAGGTTTCTCTTGAAGAGAGACATTCTAAAGCTTTTATATCAGTCATACATTGAAAAAAAATTGAATTTATACTAAAGTTATCTTTTGAAGAGATACTTTTTAAAATTTTACAAAATTGAATTTATACTAAAGATATATTTTGAATAAACACTTTCTGTCATTTTTATATTAGCCATACGTTAAAAAAGAAATTGAATGTATACTATGCCTCTTTAAGAGATACCTTTCACAATTTCATAAAATTAAATTTATATTAAAAGTGTTTCTTTAATAGACACTTTCCTTAATTTTCATATCTTTAATATAAATTCAATTTTATGAAATTGTGGCAAATGAAGTCACCTATAGTATAAATTAATTTTTTTTTTCAAATCTACAATTGATGTAAGAATTGTGGAAAATGTGTTTTCAAACTTCCATATCACCATCCAATATCGCACATGACATTGCAAATTTGGAAATATTTTTCAATTTTTTCATATGGCCGTAGTTTTATCAAAAAATGAGAATTCGTGTTTATTCGATTACCTACCCCACTAATGATGAATAAGAATATAAATTGGGTTCAAATTTTCCCATTTTCTCTTAGCCATGACAATGGAAACATGGCTAACCCACCCCTATACACACATGACATTCTAGGTGGAATTTGTGCAAGTGTACAAGATATTTACACTAAGTGTACAAGGTAAATGTACTAACTATACAATGATATACAATGTTACTTTCCTTGAAGGAATTCAATTGATTTTCAAAAACTCCTTGCTTATTTCCTTTTACCAAGGATATGGGACATTCCACAAGACACATTGCTTGATGACACTCATCCCATTCATTTTTTTGATCTTGTACATATTCATTCGATTAGCTACCTCACTAATGATGAATGGAAACATAAATTATGTTCATTTTTTCCCCTTTTCCCTTAGCCATGACAATGTAAACATGGTTAACCCACCAATATACACTCATTGCATTCTAGGTTTATGAAATTTGTGTAGGTGTACAAAGTATTTATACTAAGTGTATAAGGTAAATATACTAATTGTATAAGGGTATACAAGGTTACCTTCCTCGAAGGAATGCAATTGATTTTTAAAAACTCGTTTGCTCATTTCCCTTTGCCAAGGATGAAGAACATTCCACATCAATTTCAGATTTAGAAGGGTATTTTAATATTTTTTAAATTATTAAATTATAATAATTATTTAATTAAAAATCAATTATCACCATTAACTAAAAGATGGTCATGTTACAAATAATCGATTAAGACAATATCTATGCAATGTCCATAAAACAGAAAAATTATTCAAATAATTGTCTGTAACTTTAAAGATATATAAATAATTGTCTATATAATTTGTAAGTTAGATAAAAAAGAATAATAATATTTTATGAGGTTTTTAAATATTGTTTAATATAAATAAGAAATAATGTACAATATATATATGATTTTGTAAGTAACAAAAAAAAAATATTTTCTAGGGTGCTTAAAAAATATTTATTATATATTTTGTAAGTTTGAAAAAGAAATAATATTTTATAAGGAGTTTACAAAATATTTACTTAAAAAAGGCATTTGATAACAATCATTTTTAATCATTAATTTCCAATATTCAATTTGTTGGACATGATTTTTGGGAGAAAAATAAATGGTGAAAATAGTGTCACCTCCTTACATTTGAATCAATCTACATGATCCTACCAAATAATGTGAGAGAAAGATGAGGTAAATGAAAAGAGAGAGAAATAGGAAATTGATTGATTTTTTCTTTTTCATAATTAATAGTATTTTAAAAAAATTTTAAAAATAAAATCCTTCTACTCAATTTTTATTTCCCTCTTAGGTTTGGGTTCAAATATAAAGGATAAGAGGACTTGGACTCAAATATAAGGAATACGACGGTGTTGGCCCAATTATGAGACCCATCTTACCTCATAACATAATTCTCCCATCCTCGCCCACGTTGGGCACTTGCCTTATCTTCTACAGTACTGAGGGAGAGATCGTGAGGTCACAGTCCTCGCCTCACAGTCTCACGCTCTCTTCACAGTAAGCCCCTTAACCAAAAATTGTAAAAGCAGATTATAATCACCAATCTCAATAATTGGAGCAATGGTTTCAGTCATATTTTCATCACTTGCTCAGTCCTCCCTATCGGCTTTCTCAAACCCAACCTATGCCTTTCTTCTCAAACCAAACCGTAACTTTTCTCAGCGGTTCTCATATCCGCCTTTACCATGCTCCCCATTTCGGAGACGACATTCTTCAATTTGCTTTGACAGTTCCAAAGAAGATTCTGGCGCCAATTTCCCGGGAAAGGTTTGGTTTTTAAGCTTCAAAATCGATTCTTGTTATGAATTATAAAACCCACAAAAATCTGAAACAAAGATTGGGTGAGGTTCAGCGTTTTTGCTTTCAATCTTTTTTTTCCCCTTCATTTTCTTGACAACCAAACGGGTGATAATGATTAATTGATGGGAAGGCACTGTATATTTACCTTGTATTGCAGGAAGTCCTAAGGCGATGGGACGTGCCTTGGGAGTGGCAAACAGTTTCTCTAACCTCGTTTGCTTGCGGATTAAGGTGAATATGAAATGAAAGTATGTTGGATTGGGAATTGTTTGTGGAATAGCGTGCTGTTAATAATGTGAAATTTAACTTTTTGAGGCAGTTTTGTTTTGACAGGATTGGTCGAGGCAGCAGCTGTGCCCTACCTAGGGCTTCAAATTGGCGAATTGAGCTTAGATGAGAAGGCAGAAATATTGTTTGTGGATCAGGGGTGTGTATTGTTATCCTTGAATTGGGGTTAAAATTTTACTTGGTGGGATTGTTTAGGGGAGACAAGATGCAAAATCACTTGAAAATTTTTCCTAGAAGGAATTTTAAGTTTATAAACAGTCCACAGTTGTTTCAATATTAGGAGTGTTTAGCTTACTGAAAGACAAGAAATGTGATACTCATAAGTGCTGCTAAATATTTAACATTCTGGGATTTGATACTGTTCCATTTTTGCCCGCAAGGGCATTGTGGATTGGAGACTGCACCCATTGTATGTGGTAGAAGAGATGCTTGGGAACAACTGAATAACTTGATGCCTTACAGGGGAATGGAGAATATGCGTTTCCTTTTCACATTTTCTTATAAACACCTTGAAGGATTTCTTTTTGATATTTCCTTGAGTTTATGTTGGTGATTGTTTTTAAGTTTGAAATGGATGTAACTTTGTTACTTATTAATGTGGCAGCATTACAACTGCAGTTGTACTTGGAGTTATATATGGTATTACTAACACATTCCAACCACTTCCCGATGACTTCTTTCGCTATGGTATGAATCATATAAAACTTATTACTTTATCATGCATGCAAAAACAAGCTTTCTTCTTCTATGTTTGCACTTTTGATGGTTCCTTGTCTTTACTTAATGCCCATGTTCTTTAGGAAAGTCTGTCCTCAAGGAGCCCCAAGAGTGTAGCTTAGCACTAGTAACCTCTGGCAATGAACCAAAGGTCTTGGGTTTGAGCTTCCTAGTATTTAAGTGGAGTAGGGTTGAGGGGTAGGCCCATATCAACCTAGGGTTTGCTTTTTCGACATTTAGGATAAATGCCTCTCCGTTGAGGTGGATTCCCTGTTATTTAGAAAAAGAAAAAGGTCTATCCCCAAGGAAATGGTATGAAAATTCATCTTTTATAAGTACTCAAGGAAGCAATTATCAAATTTAAATTATAAAGGGCACTCAAGATAGGTGTTTTATTTGCTCTCAGTCAATGTCCAGGTTTTATCCACAACCAAATTTGTTGATGTAATATTAAATGATATATTGTTTCAGATTTGAGGGAACCTTTCAGTCTGCAGAAAGGGTGGCTCTTGTGGGCAGGAATTGGGCTTTTTGGTGCCATAATTGCTATTGCTTTAACAGGAGCGGCAATGTCCTTGTTTAGTGGTGAGACCCCAGAGAGAGAGGTTAGAAACTGATTACAAACATAGTTGATAATCTTTGTTCATTTTAAGTTACTGAAGCAACTTTTCATCTAGGACTGTGTGTGGTCAACTTTTTAATCGTGATGATGGTACTAGATATAGAGGAGCAAGATAGATCTCTTTCATTCCTGTACCATAATTTATGATCATACAACTAGTCTGTCCTTTTTCTTTGGTGTCATTTATGAAGCCATAAATCTTCTAAATGGGTTTCAGTCACATGCATACTTGAGTGTGTGAATGAATAGTGAATTTGGCTGAGGTAACTGTAATCATATAGTTGAAGAGAGTAATGCATTGTTCAGTAGCTGTAGGTTTACTTGTCCAGGTTTACTGTAGAATGACAAGGTAGCATCATGGTTGTTCTTTATGACATATCATTATGAATGTTTATATATATTTTTTTCTTTTGTGCTCTCTATCCGAGGGATCCTTTTAAAATTTTTTGTAATTTTGGTTGCAGACTGATGCTCTAGTTCGTTTGCTTCCGTTGATTGGATCTTCAAGTATTAGGTATTTTCAACAAAAAAATTTGCTTATAATGTTGTAGCTGTAAAATTTTCCTAATGGTTAGGGAAACTTAGGGCTTGATTGACAACTGTTTTTGAGAACAGTTTTCTGATCTCCAAAACAAATAATCAGGAAAACATGTTTGATAACCAAAAACTGTTTTCCATTTCTACTGTTTTCACTTGTTTGTTAAGGGTTGTTATAAACAATGATTATACAAACATGTAGAATGATTAAAAATAAAATACTAGACATAAAATTTATTTTTAAAACATATTTCAAAATAGGTTAAAAACATTTTAGGTTTTCAAATAGACTTTTGTTCTACAAAACGTCAGAAAATAGTTTTTAAAAACTGTTCTAAAAAACTGTTTTTCATAATTGTTTTCGAAAACAATTACCAAACAGGCCTTTAGAGTTCGTTTGTGTGTGATTGTAGGAAGCAATTTTAGCGTAAAAAGTGGTTTTGAAAAAAATTAGATGTTTGAAAAAATTTAGAATTTTTTTTTTAAAAATCTAAAAAATTACTTATAATGTTATCTGGAGAAACACTTGATAAATGATTCTCTTAAAAACACTTCTAGAGAAAATACTTCCACTAAAAACACTATTAAACTCACTCTTATTTTGCAAACTTTGACCATTACACTTCGACCAAATTTGAGTCTTTAGGATTGAACTAGTGAATTAATTAATTTTATTTGTCTTATAGCACTGCCTGCCTCGTTGGCATCACAGGTGTCCTTGCTCCACTTCTTGAGGAGACTGTATTTCGAGGGTTTTTTATGGTCTCCCTAACCAAGTGGTATTGTTCTTCTTTCTATTTTTGAATTGTGAAGTTTCTTTTAGTGCTATGTTTTGTGAAAATTAGAACTTCGTTTTGTTCTGTATCATTTGTTTTAGGAGTAAAATTCATAGTCTTTAACTCGTAACATGTATCATGTATCGTTTTTCTATTTTTCTATAATGTGTATTGCAAGTTTTTTTATAAAGTTAAAAATAAATAGAAAAAATATGTATTTGCATGAATATCTATTGAAAGTATAAATTATAGAGTAATATATTACTAATTTTATGGAAGATAGTAAAATGTAAAGAGTTAAACTATATTGTATCATATGAAAACATTAAATATTAAAATTTTGATAAGTTCAAATTAACAAAATATAACTTTATAGATAGATTCATCGCATAATCTACAAAAATAAGCTTCTTCAATTTTTAGTTCCAAATTCTATAGGCATATGCACTTATTGTGTTGTTATATATATATATATATATATAAGTTTTTTAGGTTCATCGTTAATCCTTTTTCACTAAAATGAAATTAAAAAAAAAAACTAATATATTAAGAAAAATTTTTATTCACCAATCATCATTATTTTCATTGTCAACATTTAAATTATTCGAATGAAAAATTTCCAATATTCATTATAAAGATAAACTGACTTGACTTCTAATATAGCATCCAACAACAAGAATGTAGCTTTTCATATGAAATTATTTTACCTATTTCTCATTTTTATGATCAATTTTTAATCTTTTAGTATATTTTAAACAATTAACATAATAAATTCTTTTAACCAAAAAAAAAAAAAAATTGATTTTTTTAAAAAATTATAGAAAATAGTTGAAGATGTATGTATTGTATATCATAATATCATCTATTGTATTGTGTATTGTAAGATACACATTAAAATAAGATATGGATTCCATTTTTTATCGATTTTCATAGAAAAAACGTATTATATCATTGTATTGTATTGTGTAATGTAAGTTTTTAACAACTATCGTAAAATTAACCATTAATTTTTTTTTTTGCATGCTGCTCGAAACACATTATGTGATATGTTTTATTTGTAATCGCGTTATTTTGTGGAAGGACTGAGAAACATGAAAACTAAAAAAATCTGCCAGATTCTATTGACTTATGGTCTTTAAACTTTTAAATTGGGATTGCTGAAGCTTTTTTTTTGTCTTTAGCACCATGAGTTTAACCGTTGCCATGTAATAAAAATTGAAATGAGACCTATAAGAAAAAAAATCAGAAAAAATAAAATAGATTTAGAGCAGGATGTAGAAAGTGCCGAAAGTGCTCTTAAGGTTATGTGGTTGGTTTATATATATATATTTATATATAAATATAGACACGCACACATACATATATATACATATATGAATGATAGATAGATGGACGCACACACCAATTAAATGAGAAACACATAATATGGGTGGTTGCAATGGCTGACCTTGCTTTATGGTACTGATTGTTGTGCTGTCACAGCCCATGTGGAATATTGTCCACTTTATATCCTAACTTTCATGGCTTTAAAATGTTTCTGCATATATTAGAGGAGTTGACCCTTTTAAGTACCAAGAACTTCTTGTGTGGAACGTCATATTTACACCCTCCCATGTAGGCATGGCATTCTTGTTTTATCTTGTGGCTCGTATGCCAAACTCCATGCATTTTTTATTGATGATTGACTTTGATACTATCATCACAACCTGTGTAGATATAGTTTATTGTAAATCTGCTAATCTTCATAGTCTTTAAATGTGTCTACACATATGAGATGAGTCACTCCTTATAAGAGTTAGGAACTTCTCCTTCTTAGGTGATGTATAACATCACATTAATCATCATATAGGAACACCATTCTTGTCCTAAAACATGGCTTACAAGGTGGCCTAACTTTGCACATTTCCCATTGTAGATTGATTCTAATACTATCTGCGTAGATATTCTCCGCTTTAGCCCTATTGGTTTTCATAATTTTAAAACACTTTGATATATTACCGGAAGCTCCCTTTAAGTATTAGTAACTTTATCAAGTAGAAAGGCAGAACAGCAATCTGGTAATCAACTGCAAATAATTGGGATAAGGTATAGCAGAGGAGTCAATTTAGGTTGAGTGTTGCAGGTTATCTTTTTGGTTTATGCAAAATAGTCTGCACTTTCTTCTATGCCTTTATTTAATATCTAAAATGCTTTCCTATAAACTTCTGAACCATATATATTGTTTGGATATCTCATTTGCAAAACATGGCATCCAATTTCTCAAGAATTTGACATCAAATGTCATTTTTATATAATTCTGTCCCATCTTAATGTCTCTGCATTGAGGATAAGTGAGTTGCTAGTTGTAATTGTTTTAGGTTGATTTTCCCATAACATATTTCCTATAATCTAACAAATGTTTATAAAATTACCAATGGTCTCTTTTCCTGAATTTTTTGCAGGGTTCCTACACCAGTTTCTGTTCTTATTAGTGCTGCTGTATTTGCACTTGCTCATCTCACTCCTAGCGAGTTTCCTCAACTGTTTGTGCTAGGTATCTCTGTACTTATAAGCATTATTTAG
Organism: Vitis riparia; assembly: GCF_004353265.1. NCBI lineage: Eukaryota > Viridiplantae > Streptophyta > Magnoliopsida > Vitales > Vitaceae > Vitis > Vitis riparia. The sequence goes on from NC_048431.1 coordinate 12,866,341, forward strand.
TTTTACCCAAGTTTCAGTGGATAATTAAATAAAAATTGAAAAAGACAATGACAAATTGTTTCAAAGGAAATGAGGCATGTTAACAAGATAAAGGTGAGAAGTGGAGACAGAAATTTAAAACAAAACCTCCATAACTAAACTTTGTATAAACTGTGTCTGAAATTATATGGAGGAAGGAATTTTAGGGCAAAGCACTGTAACTCACATCCAGTTACCTATTCATTCTGCAGATTGAGTGGAACTGACCAGTCATGCGTACTAATATTTAACAATATTTTTAGCATAGCATGTATTTGCTTTCTGTGTTGAGTTTTTTTACTTAGAGCTGAAACATGAGATTTCCTTGATTGCATTGTAAGTCTTGAAAATGTGATCAAAGTGTTCCAGTGATTTCAAAACATTTCCATCCACTTGAAGAAACCAACAGAACTTCATGATCCATATAGGGACTGCTTTGGGATTTTCATACGCTCAAACTCGCAATCTTCTAACCCCAATCACAATACATGCTACGTGGAACTCTGGAGTAATCTTGCTGCTCACTTTTCTTCAGGTAATTTATTTACTTCTCGAGAGGACAAAATTTATGATGTGCATAATTCAAGAACTCATTCTTTGCCTTCAACTCATGACATTTTTGCTACTATACACCATTATTATGATATATGCCTTTGTGGTATTGCTTTCAGATTCCTTATTCACATGCATTGCTCTTACCATGCCTATTAGCAGACATATGATATGATGTCTTTTAACCCATCACAGAAACTTTATTCATTTTTATTTTGCAATGGGTATGGTTGATCTAATGACCTCTTTTAGGAGATTTCATAACTACTAACGCTGTATTTTGCACAATCCCCTAGAATGAAACATCCAAAAACATTTCATGGATTGGCACAGCTGAGACAATTCTTTTTTATTTTCTATAATTTATAACATGGCCTTGAAGAATTACCTCCTGTATATTTGCGTGGTATCCCTTTAGCCATTCTTCCTACATCTACTTTTTTTTTTTCATATATTTGTACATATGCAGCCTTAATCTTTAAGGATTAGCAATTGCAAGATCTTCAAGTAGTGATTAATGTTCTGTGCCTAATTTTGGTAATAAGTGCTAAAAGTACTTCTGGTTGGTTGCACTTGTAGCTTCAAGGATATGATATCAAGGAATTGTTGCAAGCATCTTCATAGGAGCAGTTGTTTTCTCTTCAATGGCATGGATCTTGTGCCGATTTGGCTTCTTTGGTTCCTCCCATTGGACCATACTGATTTTCCTCCCTCCTTTTATATATGAAATCAAAACAAGGAAAATGGCTGATGAAGGCAATGAACATTTGTTTGATTAGTTGACACTTACCAATGAAACTGTGAGTATAAAGACAGATTGTAGATCTCTTTAACAACTTGTCTTCATGGCTTGTGTTTGCCCTTGCTCCATTTTATTTTAAGCCAAGGACCATAGGTATGATCATAGTAGTTTTGTGTTCTTTTTAAACAGACACTATCAAAATCCGAAGTTATGGCAAACTGTAGCTTAACAATGGGCGTGCGTTGCAACTGTGAGGGAGATTTCTTCTAGTAACACATCTTGCTTGTGGAGGATGATTCGATCTCTCTCATAGGGTTTTCGAAGTCATGGACTTGGATCCTTTTCACAAGAGGAAGAAGTATAAGAAGGGAAATATAGAGCTTGAGATCCATGCAAAATCTCAGCCCTAATAGCAGGTAAGCTTGGGCTCAGGCCCGCAGGCAAGCACTGAAGCCCAGGCCCGAGCATCCCCATTATAAATATTATAGGGTTTGGGCCTAGGCTACATCATGAAAATGCAAGTCTGATCCAGCCCGAAAAGACTACGTAGTCCATAAAGGGTACTTGTTCTCAATGTTGGAAATGGGCTTTATAGGGAAGTGTGGGCTAGCCTTCTTTACGCCAAAAATACCTAAATAAATGTTAAGAATGGTTGAATCATCTACCCATGGGCCGAAAACTAATACAAAAGAAAATCTGTATTAAACAAACAGTTAGACAAACCTAAAATTTGGGGAGATTGGAAGCTTCCCTTAAAACTAATGAAATGTAAAATAGTTAAGAATAATGTAGGAAGAATAGAAAATGCAAAGCCTAATGCAGGCCACTAAAAAAATAAAAAAGAAAATTTTGGGGCATTAAAAAACTTGTATCCACAGAAGATGCGACATGAAAGATCAAGAATAAATAGAAGTTATTATTATCTTAAGGCACTGAAGTCATAATTCATTAGAATATGCAAAGCATACATATGGATGGACATGAAAGTGAATAAGCTTTTTCTTGCCAAGGATTATCTTTCCCTACCAATCAACCTGGATTAAAAAAAAAAAAAAAAAATTCAATCTGTATTCAACTCAACTGCAGTTTAGTTCATATAAAATTTAATCTCATTTTCCTTAAATTAGATTAGACTCAAATTGGTCAAGTTAGATCCCAATTGATCATGTTGTATGACTCAAAATTAGGTTTAGTAAAGAGTTGAATTGAACCAGTTCATAATGTTTTTCTTAACTTTTTCATTATACTAAAATTTGGATAATAAATAAGATTGCATTTTAAAATAAAATAAAAAAGTAAAAAATAAATTTATCTATTTTTCTAATAACATGAAATAGTACATAGTATAATTGCAATTTAATTTTTTTTTAATAAAACTAAAAAAACCAATAAAATAAATATTTTTATTGAGGATAATATGGATTATAAATATCATAAAAATTATTAAACCAGAGTTAGATTAGAATCCGGTTGCTCGAACCTTGGCTTGAATTGAATTTGAATTAAGATTGGATTTATATTTTCTTATTAATCCAATGCCAAGCCAATCCAACTATTAAAATTGGTTACCTAAACTTTCAAATTTGAGTATTAAAATTGATTGCCATATCTTACCTACATGTCAGGTTGGATTTAGATTGGATTGGAGCCATCCACAAAAGTCATTATTGTTTAATACACACGTGACAACGGGGCCAGGAAGTTCAAAACTTGTGTAGCGTGTATCTAAAATTAAGGATAAAAATATCATGGTTGGATTTTAGTAAATATCATAAGATGAAAACTTATCAAAACTTATATAAACATTGAAGAAGACTTTTAAAAAAATGATTAAAAAAACAATAATACACACATTAAATTTTATTTATTTATTGAAAACTAGTATATATATAGAAACGTATGTATGATAAATTTGTAACATTTGGCAAGAATAATGCATAATTTGAAACATATTAATATTAAAATGATGGTTTATTTAGTTTGGATATATTTAAGAATCTTAAAGAAATGATGATATATGCAAAAGTATTTTTTATTTATTTAAAACTATTGATAATTTTATTTATAAGTTTATATTTGTCTTATATTTAATTATTATACAAAAGTATAATAAAACAATTAAAAGTAATTAATTTATAATAAATTTATTTTAATTGATTATTATATATCATATATCACACACACATTATACATGCACACATAATAAAAAGGTAAACTTTGCTCAATAATGGGTGAATAAATTCTCGTACTTAATTAAGATCATATGCTCAATTGTAGATCAAAATATTTACACCATTTATCATGTTGGATGCGTCCAATGTGCAATATTTTAATGAAGTAACTTTAATGTGTATTGGGAAGAACATGCTTATAGTTATTTTTTAAAAGGGGGATTTAAGGTTGTGAATATTAGCACATGGTAGTGAGATGATATGTAACAAATGATAATGACATGATATGTAGCACGTGAAGTTTGGATCAATTTGACTAGTGGGGAGAGGGAACTAAACCCCTAAGAAAGATGATTCATCTATGGTATTGTTGCTTTGAACTGTCTTGTTAGAGAAAGATCTAGATAGTAACATATGATACAAAATTGTTTAGTGAATACATTACATTTTTTAAGGAAAAATAGTTAGGCTGGGATGATATGACATAAAAAAAGAAAAAGAAAAACATTGAGTGTGAAAAATTGACAAAATATTGGTATATTATTAATAAATCAATGAAAAATTGGCTATTGGATGAAAACATTGGACGATTGAGATATCTACACTATTAATCATGTTGGATGCATCTAACATGCGTTATTTTGATGAAGTATCTCTAATTTGTATCGGGAAGAACATATTTATAGTTTTTTTTTCCTTCAATTTAAGGTTGCAAATATTAGCACATGGTAGTGAGATGATATGTAGCAAGTATTCGACTAGTGGGGTGAGGGAACTAAACCCCTTAGGAAGATGAAATGATTCATTTATGCTATTTTTTCTTTGAACAACATTATTGGATAAATATCTAGATAATAACATATGATATAAAATCAAAATCATGAGCGTTTATGTTGTTTCTTTGATATAGTAAATCAACAAATCAATGACTTAGCACATGAATGAAGTTCCTCAACCTTGCCTATAGTGAGGGTTCCATTTTACCAAGTCAGCCCTAGTGTTGAATTGGTTTTTATAATATTTCATTAGCTTTGCATTTATTTGCATAGAATTTAACAATAAAAGAATGAAATAAGACCATTTTTGTATTTTTTTTCACGGATCTAATGTTAAGGGTTAGAAAATAATGTGTCATGTTCATAATTAACAATGCATGTAAATTTTTTAACTTGTTCCCATGAATTGATTGGTTTGTTAAGCTTAGGTTTGAGATTGATTTTTACTGAATAATATGTCCATTGTGAAAATTTAAAATTTGTATGTTAGTGTTAGACAATATTGATTGGAAAGGTTCGACCACTAGTAAGATGGTTGAAATAGAGCTCTAATGTAGATCCACAAGATTGCAGAGGACAACTTGCCACACAAGGATGACTATAGGGGACCTTGAAAATTCCCCTTCGATGGTTAAATACTTAGGTTTTGAGTAGAAAGAATGAAGGAAGGAGAAATGAGTGATGTTTTTAAGGTTTATATTATACTTATCTTCTGCTTAGTATTTGTTATCCTTATATAGGGCCTTTAGAGGGGTAGATTGGGAATAATGCTTGTACTACTTGAAAAGGACGGTGACAAATTCTAGCTAGGTGAGGCGATTCCATGGAGTGATGACATGGCTAACAATACCTACAAGGGGACATCTAATCTGATGTAGTGACATTATTAGCCTATTAGGAGGAGTAAGAGGATGTTCCAAGTACAACGTGTTAACATCTTAGATTTAAGTAACAATAAAAATATCGATTTTTCAAAAAATTGATCTTTAGGGTTAAAGTAGTAATCTTTAGATTTAGATGTTCTCAAACCTTAAATCCAAGTGTTGAAGAATCAAATCAATGTTGTTGGAAGTCTTGTAGATCCATGATCTTCCATTTTCTGATTCAACATCATTCCTTAGCACATAAATAGTGAGGAGTTTGGGAAAGTGGAGGTTAGAACTCTCTCTTCTCTATGGAGGTGGAATACAACTCTTAGGAAACCTTAACCCCTAAAAGGGAATTTATAGACTTCCCAATTGGGCTTAAGTGACTTGAGCCTACTAAGGGCAATGGTCACTTAATCTAGCCCAAAATGAATTTTAATTAATTAATTAACCCGATAAGACCTACTAATTAATCAGTTAGTCTAATCCAAAGACATTGTCCCCATGCAATGCTACATACTTACCAAAATGTTGTTGTGCACAAAAGTGAACTTAAAGCCAATTCAACCCTTATAAACTATACCAACAAGGTATATGAGCTTGAGCGGGGGCCATTGGGATCTATAAGATAGTATTGGCTCCCTAAGAATTCAATTTTGAAGCTGATTCAACATCAGACTATAGGGAGTCAATTGCATTCTAGTACCCTATGCAAATAATAATGAGACATAAACTACTTGAGTCTGTAACTTACTATCTATTATGTTTAGTCTCACCATGAACTTGTGTCTGTAGTCTAACAAAGAGAAAACTATTAGCCTTTCAAGACTACCTCTATTATCCTTAAGTTGCATATCGTTCTATTGTGTGTTCGATTGATATATCTTAGCTATCCAAGAACTTATGTCAAGTTTCATTTAAGGAACTATTATGACTGTTAGCCCAAGGGTTCTCCTAATCAAGTTTTGATGATAACAAACCATGGTTAAGTTACTAATTGGTTTGAATTGTAAAGAATCTCAGGTATTAATTTGAAAATTCATCAAAGAACCTAATGGATACAAGATTAAGACGTTTGGAAGACCTTTAATCATAAGAAAAAAATGTAAGATGAATGCATGGGTGTACTTAGGGTTTATATATCATTTCATGCATCTTTCAAAAACTCGGTTTATTCTTTAAAGTTTTATTTCCATCAAAACTAGAGTTTTATCAAATGCATCTTAGACAAAACGTTTCAAAATTGACATATTAATTTACCTAAAGACATTGCCTAAGTGTTAAAAGAGAAAATAATAGAAAAAAAAAAAAAGTTTTTAGGGCCAAAACTTTGAAACGGTTGAGGCATTGAGCCAACCAGCTCAACTGGCCAGGGTACCGATTGACCGATTCCCTTTGCCCGATCGAGGAGTGCAAAAACACTATCTCTTTTCCAGTAGCCTTCCCTTCTCGGTTAAGGTATTCTTTTTCCTAGTCGTCCTCCGGTTGAGGTCCGGTCGAAGTCTGGTTGAAGCAAATACCACCTACCAAAGCATTAAATGCTCCAACAGCTAGTGAACCAGTCGGCCCCCAACTCGATTGGTTGAGGCTGCTTTTTGATTTTCTTGGCTCCCAAGGTTAGAAACCTATAAATAGAGAGTTCCAATTCATTTATGAGATTTAGGACACCTGCATTTAATTGTCTACCCACTTGTTCTTGCCTTAAAAAGCTTTCATTTCTTCCTTGGTGCATTAAATCTTCACTTGCATATCTTTTAGTGCACCTTTGTGATTCATCCTAACTTTGATTTGTATTTGAGCTATCATTGAGCTAGGTTGAGGGATTCATTCATGTTAAATTGAGTGTTAAAGCCTTCAAGTGAGTTGAATCTTGAAGAGATTGTGTAAGAGCCCATTGGAGCTTGAATCCAAGTGTAAAAGAGATTAAACGCTTGGTTAAAGCTTCAAGTTAGTGGAACCCTCACTCGGTTAGGAGCTTGAGGAGACTGGACGTAAGCAAGGAAGTGTCGAACCACTATAAAATCCGAGTTTGAATTCTCTAACTCTATCTCTTTATTTTTTATTATACTGTGCTTGAATTTGTTATGTTGAAAAAGTTTTTGAAAAACCTAATTCACCTCCCTCTTGCGTGTTTTTCTCATTTAAGCATAACCTTTATTTTCTCAATTGGTATCAAAGCAAAGCCTCTTATTTAAGACTTAATCGTCTAAGAGGAAATAACTATTTCATCAAGCTCATCTCACATTGAAAGTTTTGCTAAAAATAGAGCTCCATTTTTATGGGAACCGACTATCCTTATTGGAAAACTAAAATGACTTGGTATTTACAATCAATCGATTTAGACGTATGAGACGTCATTGAAAATGACCCAGCTTTTCCTACAAAACTAGTTGATGGAGTCATGGTTCCAAAACCCAAGCAAGAATGGAATGAGCTTGATAGAAGAAATTTTCAATTCAATGCAAATGTCGTTTTCACTTTGCAATGCGCTATGGATAGAAATGAATATAATAGAATATGTTAATGCAAATCGGCTAAAGAAATTTGGAGATTGCTTGAAATAACTCATGAAAGAACAAATCAAATGAAATAGTCAAAAATCAATTTACTTGTTTAAAGCTATGAATTGTTTTTGATGAAAGAAAATGAGACTATTGTTGAGATGATCACTAGGTTCACCGACATTGTCAATGGTCTTGAAGCATTGGGAAAGACCTACAAGGAATCTGAAAAGGTGATGAAGATTTTGAGGTCACTCCTATCAAAGTGGCATACAAAGGTCACCGCAATTCAAAAATAAAAAGACTTGACCAAGCTACCTATGGAGGAGCTCATAGGGTCATTAATGACATATGAGATCAATTTGGCAAAGAAGCTAGAAGAAGGTGAAGACAAAAAGAAGAAGAGTATAACTCTCAAAGCCACGACTAAGGAAAAAGAAGAAGTTGAAGAAGAAAAACAAAGTGAAGAAGATGATGATTTAGCCCTCATCACAAGAAAGCTCAACAAATACATGAGGGGTGAAAGGTTTAGAGGAAGAAGGTTCACCTCTAGAAGAGACATTTCTAAAATGGAATCTTCATCTCATGGTGACAAGGAAAATAGGAAGAGAAAAGAGATTTAGTGTGTTTCAAATGCAAGAAACCGGGACACATTAAATATGATTGTCCTCTCTACAAAAGTGAATCCAAGAGGAGAATGAAGAAGGCGATGATGGCCACTTGGAGTGAAAGTGAAGAATCCTCTTAAGAAGAAAATGAGAAAGAAGTGACAAACATGTGCTTCATGGCAATAGATGAACTTGATTAGGTAAACTCTAACTTTAGTGATGAAGATATGGATGATGTTTTTGAAGAATTGTGTGAGGATTTTGAAAAACTTAGTTTGAAAAATATTTCTCTTAAAAAGAAAATTCAACAACTTGAAAAAGAACTTGGAGAAGTAAAAGAAAAAATTTCAATTGTTGAAATTTCTAAAACTCATTTTGAAAAAGAAAATGAGATTTGAGAAAGAAAAATGAATGGTTGACCTCATCTTTTTCAATATTTTATCGTGGAAAAAAAATCTTTTGAAATGATTATAGCTAGTCAAAAATATCTTTTTGACAAACAAGGGTTAGGATTCAAATCTTAAAAAAATCAAAAGTATTTTAAAAAACCATTTTGTAAAAGAATCCAAAAGTGCAAGTCCTTCTACTACTTGCAACTTTTGTGGAAGAGAAGGACACACTAGTATATATTGTAGGGTTCAAAGAAGGATAAGTGGTTCTTGGATAGTGGATGCTCAAGACACATGACCGAAAATGAATCCAAGTTTGCTTTCCTTACAAAGAAAAATGGAGGATATGTTACCTTTGGAGACAATGCAAAAGGAAGAATCATTGATCAAGACAACATTGGTAATGACACATTATCTCTTATTAAAAGTGTTTTATTAGTAGATGGTTTAAAACATAGCCTTTTAAGCATCAGTCAACTTTGTGACAAATGTTTTAAAGTGATTTTTGAAGCATCTCATTGCATCATCAAGGATATTTAAAATGATAAAACCATCTTCATAGGTCATAAATGTGATAATGTTTACGCTATAAATATTTCAAAATATGATGGCCATGATAGATGCTTTTCAAGCATACATGATCAAAGTTGGCTGTAGCATAGGAGGTTGGGACATGCTAACGTGGACCTCATTTCCCAACTTAACAAAGATGAACTTGTTAGAGGCCTTCCCAAAATAAATTTTCAAAAAGACAAAGTTTGTGAAGCTTGTCAAATGGGAAAGCAAATAAAAAACTCTTTCAAAAATAAAAACTTCATTTTCACATTTAGGCCACTTGAGTTGTTGCATATGGATTTATTTGGTCCCCCTAGGACACCAAGCCTTGAAGGAAAGTCTTATGCATATGTTATTGTGGATGACTTCTCTAGATACACTTGGGTCTTGTTTTTAAGTAAAAAAAATGAAGCATTTTATGAGTTTTCAAAGTTTTGCAATAAGGTTCAAAATGAAAAAGGTTTTACAATTACTTGTATAAGAAGTGATCATGGAAGTGAATTTGAAAATATTGATTTTGAAGAGTATTGCAATGAGCATGAAATTAACCACAATTTTTTGTCTCATAGAACTCCTCAACAAAATGGGGTAGTTGAAAGGAAAAATAGAACTCTTCAAGAAATGGCTAGAACGATGCTAAATGAAAACAATTTACGAAAATATTTTTGGGCTGAAGCGGTTAACACTTCTTGTTATGTTTTAAATAGAATATTATTGAGGCTCATTCTTAAGAAAACTCCTTATAAGTTTTGGAAAAAAAAGAAACCCAACATTAGCTATTTCAAAGTCTTTGTGTGCAAATGTTTTATATTAAACACCAAAGACAATCTTGGAAAATTTGATGTAAAATCGGATGTTGGAATTTTCCTTGGTTACTCAACTTCAAGTAAAGCTTTTAGAGTATTTAACAAAAGAACCATGGTTGTAGAGGAGTCAATCCATGTTATTTTTTATGAATCTAACAATTCTCTCCAAGAAAAAAAGAGTTTTAATGATGATTTAGGTTTGGAGACCTCCATGGGAAGATTCCAAATTGAAGATAGAAGCCAACAAGAAGTAATTGGAGAGGATCCCAAGAAAGAAGAATCACCATTGGCACTTCCCCCTCCTCAACAAGTGCAAGGTGAATCAAACCAAGACCTTCCTAAATATTGGAAGTTTGTCATCAATCACCCATAAGATCAAATTATAGGTAATCCATCTAGTGGGGTACGAACTAGATCATCTCTTAGAAACATTTGCAATAATCTTACTTTTATTTCTCAAATTGAGTCTAAAAATATAAATGATGCTTTAGATGATGAAAATTGGATGATTGCCATGCAAGAAGAGTTAAATAAATTTGAAAGAAGTGAAGTATGAGAATTAGTACCAAGACCTTCAAATCAAAGTGTTATTGGAACTAGATGGGTCTTTAGAAATAAAATAGATGAAAATGATATAATTGTTAGAAATAAAGCAATATTGGTAGCCCAAGGTTTTAATCAAGAAGAAGAGATAGATTATGAAGCAACCTTTGTCCCCGTAGCTAGGTTGGAAGCCATTAGGATGCTACTTGCCTTTGCATGTTTTAAAGACTTTGTTTTATATCAAATGGATGTGAAAAATGGTTTTTTAAATAGATTTATAAATGAAAAAGTATATGTTGAACAACCATCCGGTTTTCAAAGTTTTAACTTTCCTAACCATGTTTTTAAACTTAAAAATGCTCTTTATGGTTTGAAACAAGCACCTAGAGCATGGTATGAAAGATTGAGTAAATTTCTTTTGAAAAGGGTTTTAAAATGGGAAAATTTGGCACAACTATTTTCATAAAAACCAAAGAAAATGATATGCTCTTAGTTCAAATATATGTTGATGATATCATTTTTGGTGCTACTAATGTCTCTCTTTGTGAATAATTTTCTAAGTGCATGCATAGTGAGTTTGAAATGAGCATGATGGGAGAACTCAACTTCTTCCTTGGACTTCAAATCAAGTAACTAAAGGAAGGAACCTCCATCAATCAAGCAAAGTATATAAGAGATATTCTCAAAATGTTCAACATGGAAGAAGCCAAAACAATGAAGACTCCAATGAGCTCATCCATCAAGCTTGATAAGGATGAGAAAGGTAAACCCATTGACTCTACTATGTATAGAGGCATGATAGGTTCCTTTGCTAGATTTGACCACTAGTAGACCCGACATTACGTATAGTGTATGCTTGTGTGCTAGATTTCAATCTTGTCCTAAAGAGTCTCACTTAAGTGCCGTAAAAAGAATTCTCAGATATTTGAAAGGATGGACATAGGCTTATGGCATCCTAAGAGTGATAAATTTGAATTAATTGGTTTTTTGGATGCCAATTTTGCTGGTTGTAGGGTTGAAAGAAAAAACACTAGTGGCACTTGTCATTTCTTAGGACACTCACTTGTTTTATGGCATAGTAAGAAGCAAAATTCGGTAGCTTTGTCAACAACGGAAGCCGAATACATAGCAGTCAGTTTATGTTGTGCATAAATTCTTTGGATGAAACAAACACTTAGTGATTTTGATTTATCTTTTAAGCATGTTCATATTAAATGTGATAATACTAGTGCCATAAATATATCAAAAAAATCCCATGCAACACTCTAGGACTAAGCATATAGAGATTAGACATCATTTTCTTAGAGACCATGGACAAAAGGGTGACATAACACTTGAATTTGTAAGCACAAAAAATCAACTTGCTGATATCTTTACAAAACCTCTAAGTGAAGAAAAATTTGTTGATATTAGAAGACAACTAGGGGTGAATTCTTTATGATCTAATGATTGCTTAATGAATTCTTGATGAATATCCTCCTGATTGCATGAATTTCATGTCATATGCATCATATAAACATATACTTAGATAGGTTAAAATTTGACTAAAAATCAAAATTCCCTTGGCATTGGGCTTAAAAAATTAGGGATTTCAACTGAAAAGGGCAGAGTGAGGATTAGAAAACGAGAAAATGCACAAAAGGTGAAAAGTCAAAATGTTGACCGCGTTGACCAGGCGGTCAACCAGACCAAGACCAGTCGACCGGTTCGTCGAGGTTGGGGTTTTAAATAGCCTCCCAAGCTTTGTTTTTTCCACTATTCTCCATATTTCAGGGCTTTTATGATTTTTGGCTTCCGGAGACGATTTTGAGCAAAGTTTGGACCGATTGAAGGTTTTGGATTGGATTTCTGCGAAGATTGGAGCTTAGGGTTTTGGTTTTGGACTGCATCTCTTCCTCCTGCGCGTCATAGTTAGGTTCTTCTCCATTCCTACACACTTAGGGTTTTGGTTGTGAGTGCTTCTCTCTTTACCAACCTCGTTTCCTTTGTTTATGTCTTTCTCATGGCTTTTAGGAGAGAGTCGGCTACTTCTAGGGCATAGGGCAAACGCCTGGCTGAGTTGTCTCAGCCCTCTCAACTAGAGGCTCGCAGAAAGACGAGGTTTGATACCACCCTATTAAGTTTCGTGGAGGACTACCAATGGTACAAGAAAAAGTTTGTTAAGAGGAAAGTAGTCCCAAGGTGAAATATCAATTTCTCCCAACTCCAGCATTTCAGGTTTGAAGGTCTTTTCAGCAGGATGTGTTGGTTGCCCGTGGTGACGGTGTCGGAGCCAATTTTGCCGACTCCGGTGCAAGCATTTTATTTGAGGTCTACTTATGGCATTGGTGGCCCTATCATTTCTACTATCAAAAGAGTCAAGATCCGTCTGGACTTGGAGAGCATCTGCCGAATTTTTGATATAGCTCTGGTTGGACTCAGAGTGTATGAGTCCAAGATTTGGCCCACTGTACTGGGATTCGAGCCTAGAGAGGTTGTTTAGAGGATTTGCAGACTTGCAGAAGCTTAGGGGATGGGTAAAGCTTCGACCCACAACTTGACCGTGATTAGCAGAGTAATACACCACATGATTTGCTCTATCCTGCTACCACGGGGCGGACACCAAGAAGAGGTCTCCTATTATGAGGCATTCCTCATGGACTCTATTTTGACGGAGAGACGGATCCACTTGGGGTACCTAATGATGATGCACATGATCTCATGTTGCGATAGCACAACCCGCATACTCCCCTATGGCTCACCCGAGTGTTCAAAGATGCCGAGGTTGATTTGAGTAGAGAGACACGTATGATGATTTGTCGATGGGGCAGATGAAATTTGAGAAGGCCCCCGATAGTTCTTGGGTTAGACAAACAGAGAGACCACCAGCACAGGCCTAGGGACAGGGAGAGACATATCCCAGAGTAGAGGAGGAGGTCGAGATAGGAGAGATGGATGATGGAGTAAACCCTCAGAAAGGCTTTCCAACAAAGAGAGCCCGAGTTTGACATTCCTCCACTCTAGTTAAAGGGTATTCAGTTTAAGGCCACATTTTCTGAGCCGATAATGACTGAGCCGACTTATACAACAGGACCATAATCTCAACCATCATTCATTGAGCCTCTTCACATAGAGATACCATCTCATCAGGCACCTTACATTCCTGATCATGAGCCTTAGATGGATCTATCTGCTCAGATTAGCTCTCTCGGCATTCGCATGGAGGAGCTTGTTGTAGTAAGTGATACTCGGTTCTATTCCATGGAGGATCACATGGATTAGTATCGGATTGGCTTCACCTCTTAGTTTGAGTATCTACAACAGAGATTTGAGCGTCTTGAGGATCGTATGGATTAACAGTAGACTGGTTTCACCTCACAATTTGAGCATCTCTAGCAGATGATTGAGCGCATTGAGGGTCGCCTGGAGAGTCGACATAAGAAGATGATGGCTTACCTACGCTTCGTGTTTCCACCTCCACCTCTTCAACCTTGATTTCATAGAGATCCCCTTTGTTCATTTTTGATGTTGCCAAAAGGGAGAGATATTTTAGGATCTAGGAGACTTACATGCATATCATCATTGTACTTACATTGTCATATCCTCACTTGGATCGTACATGTTGGATTGTGATACATTTGACTTATATATGATATGCTTGCATGTTTGTTGACTTACATTGTTTCTCTCTAGCATGTCTTGATTATCCTATTTTTAACTTCATAAATTTTGATTGATTGATCCATGATTAGTTTGAGAGGAGGATTCTTCTTCTCATAGATAACCAAGGTTTGTCATCATAAAAAAATGGGAGATTGTTAGCCCAAGGGTTCTCATAATCAAGTTTTGATGATAACAAACCATTGTTAAGTTACTAATTGGTTTGAATTGCAAAGAATCTCAGGTATTAATTTGGAAATTGATCAAGGAACCTAATGGATACAAGATCAAGATGTTTGGAAGACCTTTAATCATAGTAAACAAATGTAAGATGAATGCATGGGTGCACTTAGGGTTCACAGATCATTTCATGTATCTGTCAAAAACTCGATTTATTCTTTAAAGTTTTATTTCCATCAAAACATGAGTTTTATCAAATATATCTTAGGCAAAACGTTTCAAAATTGACATATTAATTTACTTAAAGACCTTGCCTAAGTGTTAGAAGAGAAAATATTAGAAAAAGATAGGTTTTTGGGGCCAAAACGTTGAATCGGTCGAGGCACTAAGCCAACAAACTTAATAGGCCAGGGTACCGGTCGATCAGTTCCCTTTGCTCGGTCGAGGACCGGTTAAGAAGTGAAAAAACACTCTTTCTCTTCTAGTAGCCTTCCCTTCTCGGTTAAGGTATCCTTGTGGACCCCGCATTTCGGCTCATGCGTTTCCTACTCGATGACGAGCTCGATTTTTGTTTCGAAAAATGATTTTTATTTGATTAAGAAAAATGACTTGGAGTCGCCACTTATTTTTGTTTTATATTTAAAAGGGTAAACAAAATAAGAAAGAAAACCCTAAGTGTGACTCATGGTTTTGGAAAAGGTGGTCTGTAAAAAACCTGATCGGGCTCGGGGGTCAGGTTACTTATCGGGAAGGTGCGGTACGGACCATAGCACCCCTCTAAGTCCCTAAAGTCGGGTCTCTACTAATAAAATAAAGCAATCATGGCAATCGATAAGAAAGTCAATGGATACTCACATCAATCATGCATATATGAGAATCAGAATATGTATAGGAAAAATGTCAGAATGAGCAAATGCATACCTGGGCCACAAACCGTAATGCGCTATCATGAAATAGGGTTAGTGCACAACGAATAGATATAAAATATAGCACACCCGCCACCAAATTGGATAATAAATCATCAAGCGTCACGTTTCAGTTTATTCAAATTTTATTTTTAAAACTCGGATCTCGGGCCTCCACCGAAAAGAGAAACTGAAGGTTATTTGAAAACCATAATAGAATTAAGACTATTCGATGGAAGATTGTATTTTTTTTCTTTGAAATTTATTTGAAAATTGAGGTCTCGAAAATTATTTGAAAATTGGAGTCTTAGGAATTAAATTTAAGAATTGGAATTTTGGATGTCAAATTTGAAAGAAATTAGAATTTTAGAAATCGGAAATTAAGTTCGGAAATTGGAATTCAAAAAAATGTTTAAAAATGGAATTTTGAAATAAATAAATGGAATAATAATAATAAGGACGAAAATAATGATTAAATAAATGAATGGGAATGCTGGAATTTTTGAAATTGGAAATTAGATTTAGAAGTCAGAAATTTTAAAGAATTGTTTAAAATAGAATTTTAAGATAAATAAAGAAACTATTAGTGATTAAATTAATGTGAATATGAGAATTTTCAGGATTAAGAATTTAATTTGTAAATCTGAAGTTTTAAAGAATTGATTTAAAATGGAGATAAATACTAATGATTAAATAAATTAATGAGAATATGAGAATTTTCGGGAATAGGAATTTAATTCGGAAATCAGAAGTTTTGAAGAATTTGATTTAAAATGGAGTTTTGAAATAAATAAATAAATAAAATACTAATGATAAAATAATTTAATGGGAATATGGGAATTTTTGGGATTGGGAATTTAATTCGGAAATCAGAAGTTTTAAAGAATTTTGATTTAAAATGGAGTTTTGAAATAAATAAATAAAATACTAATGATTAAATAAATTAATGGGAATATGGGAATTTTTGGGATTAGGAATTTAATTCGGAAATCAGAAATTTTAATGAATTGTTTAAAATGGAATTTTAGAATAAATAATCAGAATAATAATAATTAGATAGATTAAGGTGAATATTGGAAATTTTGAAATTAGAAATTAAAATCGGAAGTCGGAAATTTTAAAGAATTGTTTAAAAATAGAATTTTAGAATAAATAAATAAAATAATAATAATTAAATAAATTAATGTGAATATTGGAAATTTTGAAATTAGAAATTAAAATTGGAAGTCGGAAATTTTAAAGAATTGTTTAAAAATGGAATTTTAGAATAAATAAATAAAATAATAATAATTAAATAAATTAATGTGAATATTGGAATTTTTTAGAAATATAAATTTAATTCGAAAATCGGAAGTTTTAAATGAATTGTTTAAAATAGAATTTTAGAATAAATAAATAAAATAATAAATTAATGGGAAGGTGGGAATTTGGTGAATTGTGTTATTATTATTATTATTATTATTATTATTGAGAAAGAAGTTTAAGTAAATTGAATTTTTGAGGATCAAAGTTTTATAGTCTGGGTTTAAGATTAAATTTTAGGGGATTATTTCGAAAATGACATTTCTTAAAATTAAATAGGGATGAAGCTTCGGAAAATTTAAAACTTCGAGACTTAATAGATTTGCAAGCTAAACTTTGGAAATTTGGGGTTTCGAAAGAGTATTTGAAAATTGGAATACAAAATAATAATTAAATGAAAGAATTTTGAAAGGTTACTTGGGGGATGGGGCTTAAGGCCCATGTGAACTAAACATGCAACTTGGGCTTTGAGAGCCCACCAACAAAGCCCACCAGTCAGACATCCATCATGGAGATCTAGAGGTGCTGCCACCTTGTTTTTCTCTTAAAAAAACAACAGGGTGGCCAACGAATAGCAAGTCGGCTGGGGAATTGGGCCTTCATGTCGATGATGGCCATGACGACATGAAGGAAAAGAGGTGGGGGCTGCTGCTTCTGTTGGCGCGCGCGCTGCCGCAACCATGGCCGGCGCTGTTGGTCGCACCGCTGTCTCCGCCGCTGGACGAAAATCTTGATGAAGAGGGAGGTGGCGAGACGAGTGGCAGGCTCCATCTTCGGTAGCGACTGTTTGATGGACAAAGTGGCTGCTGAGGGTGAGATTGGGCCATTGAGGAGTTTGATGGGTGGTCAGGAGGTGGATAATGATCCGCATGGCAAAAAAACTTAGGGTTCATGGCCATTGGATCAGCATTTGGGCACAGGAAACGGGTGCTTGCTCATGGCATTGCGGGTTGGCTGCACCATACTAGGTGATTTCCCTTGGTGATGAAGTCACTGCGGGGCCATTTTTGGGCTGCCCATTTCCCCGTGAAGGCAAAAAGTGGCTGGCAGTAGACTTGATATGCTCCAACAAGGTGGACTACTATGGCAACATTTGCAATATCTAGAAGCTAAAAAGGGTTGTAGAAGCCAAATCTGGTCAGAAGGTTTCCAGGTGCAAGGTCCCCAAAAGCTGCATGCCCCATGCACCCATAAAGCATGCAGAAAGCTGTTATGACCGCAATATTTACTAAGGTGGCCTTCTTCATTGTCTTTGATTCTGATGGTGGGGACTTGAGGGTGTCCTGAATTTCGATGAAGATGATGGAATATGAATGGTATAGAGGATGTGGGTACGAAAGAAAATCATGGGTGATGTGTGATTGAGAAAGTGGTGTGCTTGAAAGGACAAGAAGACAAGGCCTGAATCAAGGGTGCAAGCCAGGTGCGTAGACGCAAGCTAACACCAGGAAGAGAGGAAGAAGAAGAAAATGCAAAAACAGAGCTGGTCTGAAGAAGATAACATGAACCACTAAAAGTCACACTTCACGTATTAAGCATCGGGCTTAAATGTCGGTGTATCAAAAGGGTTTCCGAATATCTCAAAAGAGATTAAAAAAAACTGAGTTGGATCAGTTTTTGAACATAAACATAGAGCAACAGAGGAGCCATTAACCATGAACTATCAGAAGCAACCAATCTCAATAATAACAGATAAAGAAAAATAAGGTTTCATAATGGAGAACTTATTTCAGGGGATGTTCGATTTGAGACCTCAGAACGCGTGAGCTCCCTCATTTTTTTCCTTTTGTTTTTCTTTCTCTTTTTCCCTAAATCTCTGTTTTCCTCTTTCCTTCCTTTGCAAGCCACTGAAAATATCTCCTCTGTCACACCTGCAGCCCTAGCTTCCCTGTTCCCTTAGACCCTCACCTCAAGTTCTTTAGGCTGCTCAAGAACAGCTCACCCATCATCCTCTTTGGCTGCCAGCCTTCTTTGGCTGCCCGAGAAACGGCTCCCTCTCATCAGCCGCTTTCCTTCACTTCCCATCCCCCATTTAGCTTCCCGAGAACGGCTCCTCTTTGAGGTGGCTAAGAGAGATAATCAAATAATAATAATAAAAAACGAACACCCTTTGAGGGGGTCTACAATCCTCCTTCTTGGTCGACCTCCAGTCGAGGTCTGGTCGAAGTCCGATTGAATTAACGGTAACCTGCCAAAGCATTAAATGCTCTAACGGCTAGTGAACCAGTCGACCCCCAGCTCGATCGATTGAGGTTGCTTTTTGATTTTCTTGGCTTCCAAGGTTAGAAACGTATAAATAGAGAGCTCTACTTCATTTATGAGATATAGAACACCTGCATTTAATTGTCTATCCACTTGTTCTTGCCTTAAAAGCTCTCATTTCTTTCTTGGTGCATTAAATCTTCACTTGCATATCCTTTAATGTACCTTTATGTTTCATCCTAGCTTTGATTTGTATTTGAGCTATCATTGAGTTAGGTTGAGGGATTCATTCTTGTTAAATTGAGTGTTAAAGCCTTCAAGTGTTGAATCCTGAAGAGATTGTTTAAGAGCCCATTGGAGTCGGAATCCAAGTGTAAAGGAGATTAGAATCTTGGTTGAAACTTCAAGTTAGTGGAACCCTCACTCGATTAGGAGCTTGAGGAGAGTTGATGTAGGCAAGGAAGTGCCAGACCACTATAAAATCTGAGTTTGATTTATCTAACTCTATCTCTTTATATTTGTTTCTTTTGTGCTTGAATTTGTTGTGTTAAAAAAGAATTTTAAAAACCCAATTCACCCCATCTCTTGGGTGTTTTTCTCATTTAAGTTTAACCTTTATTTTCTCAATGACCATAGTTTACATAAACACACCTCATTAGGGTTACCCAAAGGAACATTTTGTCTCAATTTTATGAGATATCATGGTGCCTTTATTGAGAATACCTATTACTATCGATTTCCATGAATAATGACCCAATTCATAGGGAATATATGATTAGCTTATGATTTCATCTATAAGTCAAAGTCATTGCTAAGTTTAGCACAAGTATAGTATTCTCTCAAAGGTTGAGAGTCAACACAATGAAACAACTTGGTGATGGCATGACTACTTGATAGCCTTTGTTACAACTTATCATAGATCCTGTCTAATGTGTAACCATACACACTAGTGCACTGACCATGAAAAACCCATCCTGATAGCCAAGACTAGTCATCCTTCCAATTAGGAGGTAGTGCATTACAATCTTAAATGGATTGCCTAAAATCCATGAATTGATTGTGAACAAATCATTTACTTAAAAGGAACCCATGACTTAGATCTTTCGTGCAATTCTTAATGTACCCAAGTCATGTACAATACAAGAGATACTAGGAGAGAATGCTCATAAAGTGTAATGCATGAAATAAGAATAGATAAAAGTGAAACTAAAATATCATTAAATAAATAATGAATTTAAAGTCTGTTACATCATGTTATACTTTTAAGGATTATCCTAATGTGACACACTTACTCAGACAGACACGGCCATACTATTAGTTAGTTATGCTTACTTTGTCAACTCATATAGGTCCTTGTGTTAAGTAGAGATGTTCGACCTAGATTGGTTAGGTTCAATTGTGATGTATGAACGGTACATAAAGCTCAGGCACATAGCTTGTTGGAAAGGGACAAAACCCAACTTTCTCAATTACCCCATTTTTCAGCTTATCATTCTTTCTAAAAAAAGTAGTGAAATGGAAAAATTAATTGAGAAAATTAAAATATTTAGATATGGTGCCAATTAATGACATGTTTTATCCAGGGAAGGCATCGTCAATTGGAACATGGGGCATCGTGCCCATACATTAGGAAATATTACACAATCGGGGTGGCTTTTCCACTTTTTATGCAACTATTGATTTTCTTATTTTCTATATAAGAACCATTTTTCAATAATTTCTCATGTTTTCTATTTTTAAGGCTTTCAACCACTAACAATTTCTTTTTCTTTGGGAGCATCTTGTGACATTTGTGATCATTGTTATTTGTCCTTGTTTCTTTGCCTTTGCTCATAATCCAATAAGTATTTCTTTTTCCTTTATTTTTTTGTCATGCATTTTTTTTTATTTATAATGACTTGACTTTTGTCCTCATGAATGGTAGATAAAGCCCAATTTCCTCAATTGCCCCATTTTCAACTTATTATCTTTTCTAAAAAGATAGTGAAAAAGAAAAATTATTTTAGCAAATTCAAATTTTTAGCTGTAGTGCTAATTAAGGACAAGTGTCATTTAGGGAAGACATTGTTAGTTGGAACATGAGGTGGTGTGCCCATCAATTAAGAGACCAGAAAATCATGACAACTTTTTCACTCTCTATACAACCGTTGGTTTTCTTATTCCCTAAATAAGAACCATTTTTCAATAATTTCTCTTGTTTTCTATTTTTAAGGCTTTCAATCACTGGGTTTTTTTTTGTTCCCTTTTGAAACATCTTGTTGTGTTCATGATTATTGTTTCTTATCTTCATGTCATTGCCTTTGCTCATAGTTTGGTGGGTATCCCCTTCTTTTACTTTTTTTTTTGTTGTTTTTTTTTTTTGTTTTTTGTTTTTTAGGTTCTATGTTTTTTTATTTCTTATTCGCTTGGATTTTGCCTTTGTGAATGACAATAGAGTGAGTCCCTTATTGTTGATGGGTCTTGGTGGTACTTTTTAGGTCTAATGTAAGAGAACTTTTCTTTTAGAATTGTATTATTCCATATTTACTATGCATTTGGGCATACTAGAGCTATTATGCATCTGGATTAAGTTAAGGTTAGGGAGTCGGGGGTCGGTTTGTCCCCCTTTTATAGTTCCATTATAAATTTTAGTCATAGTTGCCTTAAAAAAATGGTAGTCAACAACTTGTTTGGTGAATTTCCCATGGTCTTTCTAGTGAGCTCTTGGTTTGATACAAAGTTGGGCTTGAATATGTGGCCACCTTTGGACCCACCTAAGCACTTTAGATCTAACTCTTGTATTTATGTTGGTTTAGGGAGTCACTTGTTGAAGTTGAGTCTTCAAGCATTGATTGAGTTAAATAGGATAAAAAAAACGACATCTTTGAGGAGGAGATAGCAAAAGTCTAACAAAGAAACCGGGAAGTACTTAAAGGCTACAAAGGTCAAGCTAAAGAGGAAGTGATGTTGCCTAGATTCTAGTTCATGTATTCAATACTATATAATTTCAAATGCTTCATCTAGGTACCTGACATGATTTGCTTGAGGTAATTAAAGTCTCGCCCAATATGTTACCTATTTAGACCTTTTTTATCTGACTAAGTATAAGCTTAGATTTTGGTTGCTAGCATTTGAAAAGTAGCCTCAATATTTTTAAGGCCAAAAAACACCATACTATAGCAATACAATCCTTGTGAAGCCACAAATGTTGTCTTCTTTGAATCCTAAGGTTGCATATCATAGTAGTATATATTACATTCTAATTGGAGGGATGATTAACCTTGACCATCAGGATGAGGTTCCCATGGTAAGTGCACTAATGTATATGATTATACATTGGACAGGACCTGTGATGGGTCACGACATAAGACTATCAAATGGTCATGATTTCACCAAGTTGCTATACTATATTGTCTTGTAATCTCGAGAGAACATTGAGCTTGTACTAAAGTTTATAATGGTTTTGACCTATAGGTCCCAGTGGTTCCTACCCAATCTTATATTCCTTGATGACACGATTTATGAGGGTTGGATTAGTTCTTGGTTCACCTATGTGCATATGGGCATTTTGATAAATATTACGAGAGTTAGTGAACGGTATCTCTGAACTAGGTTAATTGATTAACTAGAGTCATATTAAGTTAATTAATCAATTAAAACTATTTTTGGGCTAGATTAAGTGACCTAAACCTTAGGTGGACTCAAATCACTTACCCATGGAAAACCTACAAATACTTCTTTAAGGGTTATGGCTTCAAACTTTTGTCATTCTCTCCCTTATGTTCTAGAGAGAAAACCCTAGTCTCCATCCTCTTAATTTCCATCATTTGAGTGCCAAGATTGAAAGAGGAGTCATCAAGCAGAAAACTCGGGGTGTACGCGATCTTCTTGCTTGTGTCCTACTTTTCATTGACAGAAAACAATCTAGGAACATCTGGATCTTGGTAAACACTTTTAAACCCGATTTTCTATATCTTAAATTGTTTTCGATATCTATTGTTTCCTCTATGCTTTGATCTATAAAAGCTTACAAAGTTTTGCATGCACCTAATGAGATCCAGGACCTAGGAACAAAGCAATCTAGGATCCCAATAACATAGATATCTAGTTATACTAAGAAAAAAATAGTCATAAAGGATAGGAATTCATGCTTGGACGTAGCATCAATTAGCTCGTTTATCTATTGGAGAGGGAAACAATCCTTTAAGTATGCCTCATTCAGGTATATGAATTCACACATATACACCACTTTCTCTATTTCTTTGGCATTACTGCTATGTTGGCTAACCAAACCAAGTAGTTTACTTTCTTGATAATTTGGCTTCTAACAACCAAGTGATTCCTTCCTCTATAATATTTTGTTGCTTTAAGTGGAGTTGTCTTCTCTTCTATCTAATGGTTGGCTTCTTTCTCGGATATTCAACATGTAGTAAACAATAGTTAGGCTAATTCTTTCATATTTAAATGTCTCCAAGAAAATGCATTGGAAATTTCTTCAAACAAATAATTCCTTAGAAACACTTAGCAACCAGTCCCATTGTTGAACAAGTCAACTAGTTAGAATGGCTTTGCTTTTCAGTCTACCAATCCTCTTTAGTTGATTGTGCCTTGACTATTAATTGTTATTTTGTTTTATTTATTGGTATGCCCGACCCATTTTTCATTGATTTTCTAAGTGCTCTAGAGTCACTTGTTAACACTTCCTTATTGCCAGCTAGCTCCAATGTAGATTGATATGTTCCAATTGGGTGGTCAGATAATTAATTTTCTAATGGTATATGAACAAAATGACTTTCATCTTATTTATCCATATGCTCCCCAATATTCTATATGGTGAATGTTAAATCACTATTAAGAATCGAATTGCCATGGTGATGGGATTGATTAAGATGGACAAGACTACCTCCCTTAAAGAAATTGTGGTTGAGTTGTTGAACTAGGCTAGCACCTTATCTAGGCTTTCTAAGGTTGTTAGAGGGAATCTCGTCTATTTGTATGCGAAGACATGTATGAATAGTTTGCAAACATCAAATCTAGAAATTTTTACCATCAATATTAAGGCATTTTCATGAGGACATTGTATATGAAGTAAATCCACCTCTAAGAAAGTGATGATGTCATTAATTGATTGTAAACTTTGTGGGGTAAAGGAGTAATAAAAAATGTAGATGCCCTTATCTCTCATAGAATGCTTAGGCATAAAGCGTTTTTGCACGCAAAAATGTTAGTTTGAATTTATTGACCCTCTATAGATAATGAATAGTTGGTTAGGCCTTTCTTGAAGGTACTTAGGGAGTCAAAGATGTGGCACTGGTAATTTGGGGATACAAGTCATGCCTTGGAATGAAAGGCAATTCCAAATCACCTTTGTCTATGAACTAGAAAGCTATAAGTAATGCAATTATAAATCCAATGGGTTAATATTAATATATGTTGTATTCTATTGGTACTAATGGAACTCTATTTGTAGGAACAAAGATAAATAGATCTATTCTATACCTAATAAGTACTAATACACAATCTGGGTTGATCCTATTCACAAATTATGAGATTTTACTATTTCTTTACCTTCTAAAGAAGTTATGAAGTGTAAATGAAGGATTGTTTACAATACTTCGGTTTAATCAGATATAATTTGAAGGATTTTATAGGCTTATTGATTAGGCTTTGACAAAAGAACTTTACAATTTTTCAAAAATAAACTATATAGATCAAGAAATTGAATTTTAATTATTTATGGAGACATCAATTGGTGGAACCATTGATAAAGGAAAGAGATTGTGGAAGAATTATTCTAGTTGTAAGATATCTAATGAAAGTGTTGCTAGAATTGAAATCTCATTTAAAGAAAAAGATATCAAATATCTAGAATTTCTTGGGAGGAGTGGCTCCACCATTAAGGATGAACTGACAAAGTTACCCTAATTTGATTGTTTTCTCCACCAAGTAATGTAGATGTTGACATTCTTCTATAATGTGCCCTTAATCCTTATGTGTGTTCTCTAGATGTTGGATATAATATCATACAAGATTTGATTGATTAAACTGAGAGATGATCAAACACAAACAAATGCATCTTGCCATTGATATCGAGTACTGTGTATTTCCGATTATTATGCATGTTCTCTAGATGTTGTGCATGTATTCTTATGAAATGATGATTGCTTGATCTAGATCTAGTTCATCAGAAAACAACTCCACCAACGGTTCGGGCATGGTAGGTATTGGGATGGGCTTATTAGTAGGCACACACATCCTCAACAATTAAATGTTTTGAATAGTGGGTTGAATTTATCAAACACACTCCAACAAACCTTTAGGTAGCTTTAAACTAGGAGTGGCTAAAACTGCTTGCCTTGTTAGTGTGAGTTGAGGCATACTAGCCAACTACGTCTCAAGCATTTCATTCTCCTTACATAACAATTCAGTTATGAGGAATAGTCCTTTTATTTGCCTAACATGCTCTGCCTATTGAGCTTCTAACTCAATTCATTGGGCTGAAAAGTGCTCTTTGGTTGTCAAAGCAGACTAGTCATTGGTTTCCTTAGAATTGATGTTAAAGAATGTGGCCAACATTACTGATATCGCATAATGCTTTTTGTTACCATAAATGGTACTAGTTATTGGGATGACATTAATTAGGCAAATTCAGTCACTAGTAAGGTGGCTAAAACCAAGCTCTGATGTAGATCCATAGGATTGTTGAGGATAACCTACCACAAAAGGAAGAGCGAAGTGGACCTTGAAAATTCTCCTCCATTGGTCAAGTTAGGTTTCAAGCAAAGAGAAAGAAATGAAGGAAGGAGAATGGAGTGGTGTTTTTAACGACTAGATTATACTTGTCTTCCATTTTATATTCATGATCCTTATATAGTGTATTTGGAGTGGTAGATTATGAATAGCCCTGTGTTGCCTGTAAGGGACAATTGGCACATTTTGGATGGGCAAGGTGGTTTTATGGAGTAGAGATGTGGTCAACGATACTTATAGAAGTTGTTGGTATCCTAGAGATAATGTGGAGCTTACATCTTAAATCACTACATACAACAAATATGTTTATTTTTCAAAATTACTTTATAAGATAATTGCATTAACATTTTCCAAGATATAGAGTAATCTCAACATCCTAGGGCCTTTCACTTAATGACCCTTTCTTCAAATCTAGTCACATTAGAGAAATGTGAGTTTCTTTTCCCTAAGGGGATGGAGGCTAGGTTTTTTTCCTAGAAGTAAAAAACAAAAGATTGCTAACCCTAAACCTTAAGAGGTTTATTTAGTATATTAATTAGATTAAGTGCCTCCATCTTATGGGCTTGGGTAACTTAAATCTAGTTTTAATGGGTTATATTTAACCCAATGGCTCTAGTTAATTAAATAACATAAGTAGAAACCATAAGCTACTTAATTATAAGCACTTATGCAACCTTGTGGTTATATAAAAACACTTATATGCTTATGCTCACTTATAATTAAAAATAGACTTTCCTCAAACCATGTGCCATCAAAGAATATAAGCTTGAGTTGGGGACCACTACGACCCATAGGAAAATGTTGTCTCCCTCAAAATTTAATTTTGAAGTTGTCTCAATATTTTACTAAAGAAAGTCAACTACATTCCAATATATAAATGAATTAATTTCTCGAGTTTGTAACCTATTATTCATTACATGTAGGTTCCTCATGAACTGATGTTTGTAATTCAACAAGGTAGTGACTATCAACCTATTAAGATTACTTTTATAATCATTGAGTCTTAGATTCACCTATGTCATGATCAATTGGTATATTATTGTCCACGAATGACATATGTTGAATTTGTTGGGATTAAGCGCTAGAAAGCATGACATGATGTAATAGATTGAGATTCATTTATAAATTTATTTAATTATGTTTCTTGATTTCCTTTTATTATCCCATTTGCATTAATTTGTTATTTGAGGATACAAACTCATATCACTTGCATTGTATATGACTTGAATGTATTAAGAGTTGCATAAATGATACAAATAATTGTTGTAAGATGATAAGTTGTTTACAATAAGTCATAGATTAAGGCAATCTAGTAGGGAGTATAGTACATTGCTTCTTAATTATAGGATGACTTATCTTAGTTGTCGGGATGAGTTTTCCATGATGAATGTACTAGTGTGTATGGTACACATTGGATATGACCTATGGTGAATCATGATGTAAGACTATTAGTTGTCATGATTCACCAAGCTATTATGCTGCATGGACTCTCAACCTTGAGAGGATATTGAGTTTAGACCAAAATCAATAAGAGACTTAAACCTACAAATGAGACCTTAATGTAGTCATATATCCTTATATATTGAGTTGCTATTGATAGAAGTTGGTAGCAAAAAATATTCTCAATAGAGGTATTGTATCTCATGGTATTGAGACAATGTGTTCCCATAAGTGATCTAAAGGATATGTGATCTAGACGACTATAACCATAGCAATTTCTTTAGTGGAATTTTGACATATGCTCATTGGAGTTAGAGTATGTCAATTGATGCCATAATAGGTGGATCTGTAACTCAACGATTGAAAAGATAATTTTGATAGGTGATAACATTACCTTGTTAGATTACAAATACTAGTTCGTGGGGAGTTTTCATGCAATGAATAGTAGGGCGCATACTCGAATTTTGCCTCGCTATAATTTCATAGGATACAAAAATGTAATTAAGTTTTTCTAGTGAAGTGTTGAATCAACTTTATAATTGGATTATAAGGGAGTTAGTATTTTCCTATGGGTCTTAGTGGTCATCGTTCAAACTCATAATTCATGTAGGAATGTTTATTTTGAGGGATTTGGATTTTGGTTTATAAGTGCGCATAAGGTCATTTTGGTAAAAGTTCAAGGTTGCATTAGATTTTATAAATTGTTTTTCTGGTATGAGTTAATCAATTAATTGGAGTACGTAAGAGCTAATTAATTAATTAGGATCCAATTGGGCTAGATTAGGTGACCTAAGCCTAATTTGGGCTCAAGTCATTTAAGCCCATACTTTTCTCGTGCCCAACTCTGGAGGAGATATTGAATGGAAGACATTGGGTACACTAGTTCTACTGCATTTTCGACAACTTCAACGATTTGGGAACATTCAGATCCAGGTATGTTTTCAACACTCTTTAAATTTGATATCATATTGGTATTTAAATGTTGTTATTTCACTTTGATTAAGATTTAGAGAAGCCTATGATATATATTATACACCCTATTAGATCTAGGGCTAGGGAACAAAACAATCTAGGTTTCCTAGCAAAATCCACTTAAGAGATTACTATGACCATAAATTTCCTAATCAAGAATGCTTAGAATCATTCCAAAGAACATATTATCTCAAACTTATGACATATCATGATGTTTTTATTGAGAATATCTTTTGTCACTTGCCTAAACCATTAATTATTCAATCTATATGGAATGTGTAATCACTCTAGGATTTTATTTGTAGGTTAAAGTGATTGATGACCTAGCACTAATGCAATATTTTCTCAAGGTTGAAGACCCAAACAACATTAGTAGGTTGGAGCAGTCCTATTATCAATAGCTATTTATCCATATAACACTTCGTAGGTCCTCTTCCATGCGTAACCATATATACTAGTACACTCAGGGGATTTGAACCCCTTCTCATATATAAAAGGAACATTTATTTGTTACCATTAGATTATAAATGCTTTTTGTTCATTCCCTCGAAATAAAAAGTTAGAAGTTGCCCCCTTTCAAACCATTTGTTGGCTTTGCCATTAAGTACACTTATAATGGAAAAACCATCTTGATCATCCCACCAATTAAGAGATAGTGTGCTATGGCGACTTCTAATGGATTGTCTAAAATTCATGAACCCATTGTGAATAAGAAATTTGTTAGCTGAATTTTTCGTGTAACTAGTGAACAATCTTCCATTAACAAACTTATCAGCTTAAAAGGAACTTATGTTATAGGTATGATACACTTAAGCGGACAAGTCTGATTGTACTGTAAATTAACTATGCTTATCTTATTATTTTGTGCAGGTCCCCATGTCAGGTAGAGATGTCCAGCTTGGATCAGTTGGATATGGTCGGTACATAAAGTAAGGGCACATATAGGTCTAATCGGAAGGGATAAATCCCAGCTCCCTCAGTGAGGGCAGTAGAAATATACATTAGTAAGCATAAAATGAGAAAAATTGCAGACGGACGGCAATTTCAGTACGTGTCAACTGGTATCACTGAAAGAGAACCAATATATGACCCAAAACCCTAAAAAATTAAAGAGTTATATGTTTACGTAAGACTGCAAATGACACTGTAAATTAACTTAGATTGAGAAATATTAGGGAACTTAAGATTGGATTGGAACTAAATAATTAATAAATAGGAGGGCTTAATGTGCGTTCCAAGTAATGTGCAAGCTGTAGCCAGTGGGCATGGGAACTCAAATTTGGTGTTAATGATAGAGGCAGTGGCTAACGTCACCCTGCCAGATTGGAGGAGCATCATCCCTTATGGTTCTTCTTTATCCACTCATCCTTGATCATTGTATGGACACAATTAATTTTGGCCTTGTGTCCGGGCGTGTTCGGTGGATGGGTTTTCCCTTTTGTTTTTTTTGGTTGGTTGGGTGATGGTCTCCTACAGCCAACATAAAGATTGCAATTGAAGCATATACAGATGATGAGGGTGGCTATAATACAATAACAACATTGCCCCCATCGTACTTAACGAATCATAAAGTGAAGTAGAAGTAAGTTTGACTATTTTATGACCTATCAAAACAACATGTGTTGTGTTCTCTAAGATGTATTGTTGTCACAGTTATTTATGCTTTAAATGGGAAGATACCATACCAATATCTTTTTTATCGCCTAATACCATAAGTCATGTGATATTATGAAATTGTAACATAGTATCATGACATCAACCTATATAATCTATATCACAAGACCATTTTTTCTCTCATTTGTTGGGTGCTGGATTAACAAACTGTGACGGTTAAAGTCACCGGAAATTAGAGGCTGCTTAAGAAATTGAAGCCATGAAGAAAAATGAGGTACCCAAATCACTGTGTTCAATGGAAGGTGAGTGAATTTTTTATTCAGTTTAAGTGGACTTGAGACTTATGATTGTTATGAAGGGGCCTAATGTTCACATAGAAAGAGGTGTTGATGCTTGGGTTTGAAGAGTTTGACCCATTTTTTAAATAAGGGTTGCACGCTTGGGAAGCAAACCCAAGGTCAAGAAAGAGACAGTAAGGGTTCCAAACGAGGGCTGGGCTTGGGAGTTGCACTGAATTTGGAGTCCCAAGTTTGGCATTTGACTCACTGAACTTCACCCATTTAATACATGGTACTTCGCTTACTAACTTGCCATCCAACTAGTGGACATACTTATCAAACCTAATTATGAGAAATCGAAGTTCATGCATTAGATTTAAATATGGAGTAGGGTTTTTGAGGGAAAAATTTCAATTTGTGATTTAATTTTAGGAGTCACCTTAATTGTCATTACCAAAAGCAAGAAATTGAGGAATCCCATACATGGGTTTTCCAAAGCCCACACTATCTAGGGTAATTGACTTGTGTCTCTCTTAAATGACCAAAAGCACCCTCTAGCCCTTTTGTATGCTCAAAATGACATGTGTCTCCTAAAATAAATGATATGCACATATCGGTGAAGCTTATCCTAGGAGGCAGGCTTGGTCCGAAGGAGTTCTTCTATTGTAACTTTAAACAAAAAACTTAAATTTATCAACAAGTAGCCATGTTGGGGTAGAACCCATATGGCATGGGACAAATGGATGGTAAAATCTACCAGGGATCATTCCAGCCCCAAGTTGATTTTTGAATAATGACGTAAAAAGCTACTCTCCCTTATACTTTTCTTTACTGGAAGAATTCTAAATTATAATTTACTTGGTATTTTCTTTACTTTTTTCTTTACTGGGATTTAATTCTTTTTATTAATGAACAGTTTGAGTATTTATCCTTTTCATTTTCATTACTCTAATAGTACAAAAAAAAAATAAAATGAAGGAACAATTCCATAAATCTGTATTAGCCTATTTTCTCTGCACAATGAAACCATCTGTTGTACATAAATATAAAGAATACTCTGCATGAAACAAATACTAATTTATCCACTACTCAAGATAACGAAAAAGAAAATTGAAGAGATGAAAATATTTTTAAAAAATAAAAATAAAATATTGATATTGGACCTCCCATGTGAGGGCAAATTTGTCAGTGAGCAACGGTTGAACACCCTTCCCCAACCCATAAAGTCAATTTGTCCAAAGGGTTAAACTCTGAAAGAAAGGTTGGTCAGCAAATAGGGCAAGTGGTCCCTGGCTTTTAGCCCTTAGACTTTTATCAGGGATCCTCCATTTGACACAAAATATATTCAATCTGACAGGTCAGTGGAATAGAAGCTTTAAGAATGGAATAGAAATGGGATTTTTGGATCCTGAGAAAACTAAAAGGAAACCTGCAAAATATTGAATAAAATAAGCTTGCATGAGGGGGTCTCTTAAGAACTTTAATCGACAGTTGAATATATTTTTGAGCTTTTCTTATTGGGGGTTGGCTCGGCTCCACGTTTCCAAATAACAATTCAAACACTGACTATATAAAATTCATTTTCTTGGAAGTTTGTTTTGTCTTGATTTGTATGTACAAGAGAAAAGCTTCATAAGACTAGTATGAGAAATGTGAAACTAGCATAGTTTTCATAATCCCCAGAAACTGCTGATTTGGTGGTTTCTTGAGATTCCTAAATTTGGTTAAACAAACACCAAATGGATTCATGAAGGTACAAGAAAGAAGTAAAGAGTCTAAAATGAAAATTCATTCCTTGACTTGGGGTTTCTTGGTAGTTGTTCCTTTTTAAGAGCTTTGCTTTTAGCTTCTCTGTGAGCCAGCCACACCGTGATCCTCGCAAAACACACTCCTTTAAAAGTCACCTGGAAAGGCGGCTGAAGCTTCGGAGGCAGACCCCTCCTCAGGAAGCATATAATGGGTTCAAGTTAAGTGAAGTTCACTCTCAACTACTTGTCTTTCAACTCATCTCTTTTGACTACTACGCCTTCTCTTAGGGTTTGTGCCCACGGTTTAAGCTGCTCTTCACTTCTGAAGTAGCTTTTCAGATTTTCCGCCAAGGGTTTGGATTAATTATTCAGGGTCTTATTTTTGATTAGGTTCTGAAGGTGAGATGATAAGACTATCTTTCTAATCCATCTTAAGGAGAAAACAGATAGATATCCAGCTCCTCTCTTCCATATATATACCTTGTGCATTTTTTAGAGTCCCTTCTTTTCTTTTGAGTATTTGACAAGAAGTACTTTTCAAAAATATGGAGAGAAATGATGCTGATAAACTGGAGGAAGTCATGCTTCCGGGGTTTCGGTTTCATCCCACGGACGAGGAGCTGGTTGGGTTTTACCTGAAGAGGAAGATTCAGCAGAAGCCTCTCTCTATTGAGCTCATCAAGCAACTAGATATCTATAAATATGATCCCTGGGATCTTCCAAGTAAGAGTTTAGGTCTTTTATCTTATTCATGCCTTCATACAATGGCTGACCTAGTTTATGTAAAGTTTATTCTATTTATCTGGAAACGAAGTTTCTTCAGACTTTTATCTCCATAGCAGCATGAAAGCTAGGGTTATGTTAATCATCCATCTCTTTAGACAGTTGTTTCAGTCACCATTTCATTATATATACATGCGCCTACAACTTCTTCATTTTTGATACCCACTTCTAACTCAAGGAAAGGTAGTTTATAAGTTCTCATCATGCATGAGTTGTTCCATGAAACTGAACCTGACAAGTTGCTCTTGGCTCATGTTTTTGCAAGAAGAGTTGGCAACCACGGGAGAGAAAGAATGGTATTTTTACTGCCCTAGGGACCGCAAGTATAGAAACAGTGCACGACCTAATCGAGTAACTGGAGCTGGATTTTGGAAAGCCACAGGAACAGACCGACCTATCTACTCCTCTGAAGGTACCAAGTGCATTGGCTTGAAGAAGTCTCTTGTTTTCTACAAAGGCAGAGCTGCCAAAGGGATCAAAACTGATTGGATGATGCATGAGTTTCGGTTGCCTTCTCTCACCAACTCCGCGCCACCAAAAAGATTAATGGAAAAAAGCGTTCCTGCCAATGTAAAGTATCTCAATAGAGTAGTATTTTTTTTCCCCATAAATCTACTTTCATATTTTGGTTTTTTTATTAATTGAGCACTGCTTTTGAACTTGCAGGATTCATGGGCAATTTGCAGGATCTTTAAGAAAACCAACTCCATGGCACAAAGAGCTCTTTCTCACTCATGGGTCTCTCCATTGCCTGAAACCACAACATCTGATATACTCGGCCAGTTTGCACGCAATGCTGATCATCAGTTTAGTTCAGGGAATATGTCACTGGCAGCAAAACCTAGCTCGGGCTTCCATTTTTGTTTTACCGAAGATTTACAACAAACCTCCACTACTACTTTCTCTCCTATACATGTTTCCTCCTACAAGCCCATTAATCCAATGGCTGGTAAACCATCTCAACTTTCCACTGCCATAGGAGACCTTCATACAAGCTTCATGCTTTCACAGCTGGGAACGTCTGGACCTGTAACACCCACAGTTGATGTTTCTTCCATGCTGTTAAATATGCCATCTTCCATGCTTGGAGATCTTGGTAAGACCTCTGAGAGCATAGATTTTAGCGGGTCAGAACAGCTATGCAATGGCTTCCCAGTCACTTTACCACAGGATATACAAGGCAATGTCTGTAGTGGCGAAGAGGCTGCCTTGCTGAAGAACCTGAATGTGATACATGGTGATGATCAATGGGAGTCTGTTCGAGCAATGGGATTTCCGTTCGGTTTGCCTTTGAATATGGCTGAAGGATGGAAACCAAATATGCTGTGGGATTCTTCTCCATGCCCTAGTGAGATGTCCACAAGTTATTCTACGAACAAGTGCTATACTTAATCAAATTGATATACAGTTCACCATTGTTTTCTAGATTTTAGCAAGCAAGTTCAAGTTCATGTTAGAAACATAAGATTCAGTTTACAGGAACATGTACAATCTTTTGGTAGGCCATGGAACCTGTTTTATGATTGAAATAGAATGTGAATCCAACGTTCTAAAAATTGAAGATTCAGCCACTTTGTGGTTTTCAAATTATGAGCAGAAATATATATAAGTAATTAAAATAAGCATGGATGCACATGCTCGCCACACCATAATTCATGACCAACTCATATGATCACGTGGGGCTACTCCAGTTCAACCGGTAAAACTGGCAACAAGAAAGACTGCAAAGTCCATTTCCACTAAGAGAATCAAATATAACCACTTACTGCATAAGCTGAAACTTAACCCAATGAACAATGGGCCTAATGCAAATCTAGAATGCGCTGATCTCCAAACAAAACCAAGTGGTTAATGCCCAGATCAGATTCTTCTTTTCATGATGCCTTGTTTTTGCTTGATATACACTACAAGGAAAAAGTAAAACAATGATGCTTTTAATGCATCAAGGAGGATATATAGTGACGCTTTCTTAAAGTGTCATATTATAGATTGTCATTGTATATTTTTATATGCCTTGATGTGTATTACAAGCCTCATCTTCTATAAATTAAAACCTTGATACTCATTTTAAGAGTCATATTCAATCTACCTAGGTGTGTAATGAATTTATATTCCAGTCAACATTGACACTTTTCAAGCCTTAAGGAAAAAAAATGTATCATTGTATATAAGAAACAATGTTGATGCTCATATATATAAAGTATCATCTTATTTCATTGTAAGATCTTTACAAGGACACTTTTATGAGCGTCATATTTTTTTTAATATGTGCTTCTGTTAAAACCTTGACACTCTTTACAAGCATCATGGTTTTTTTATATAAAGAATCCTGTAGGATTTCAGAAGCTACCACTCTCCTAAAAGTAATTGTTGTTAGGAAAGGTGCCTATCTTAACCTTATTGTGCATTCACCAAAGTGTCCACAACATTGGAACACAAAGGGAGTTGATGGATGCGACCAACCTCCTCTCTGCCAATCCATGGGGTTCGAACCCGTGACATTGACTTTGATATCACTTGTAGGACCTTAGACGCTACCAACTCTCCTAAAAGTAATTGTTGTCAGGAAAGGTGTATATCTTAACCTTATAGTGCATTCACTCAAGCATCCACAATATTTGAACACAAGAGAAGTTGATGGATATGGTCGACCTCTGATCTGCCAACCAAGTAAGAAAATTAGGCTAATCTAAATAAGAAAAACACTGAAAAGAAAGGGTGAATCGAGTTTTTGAAAAAAAATTTCAAGCACAATAATTTTAAGTAAAATAAGGAACAAATGTAAAGAGATTGAGTTAGAGAGAGCAAATACAAATTTTATACTGGTTCGACAACCCTTGCCTATCTCCACTTTCCTTAAGTTCCTAATTGAGTGAGTGTTTCACTATCATTGAAGCTTTAACCAAGCTTCCAAAGTCTTTATACTTGGATTCTGACTCCAATGAGCTCTTACACAATCCTTCAAGTATTCACAAACTTGAAGCTTTCTATTCACACAACCTCACTGAATCAACAATGAAGGGAACTCTCAACATAGCTCAATAAATGCTCAAATACACAAGAAGGCTAGGATGAATGACAAAAAGTGCACTAGATGATATGCAAGTGAAGAATTAATATACCAAAGAGGAAAAAAAAAGTTTTTAAGTGAATAACAGGTAGTTGGACAATTGAATGTAAGTGTTCTCTTGTTCATAAATGAAGTGGAGCTCTTAATTTGTAGGTTTCTAGTCTCAAACACCAAAAATGCTAAAAAGTGGCCTCGACCGGTTGAGCTCCGGTTCAACCGGTTGACTAGCCGTTAGACATTAAATGCATTACACGTGATAGTTGGGCCTCAACTGGAAAGACCTACCCTCAATCAGGGGAGGTCTCACATTTGACCGGGAATGCATAGCTACTAGAAGAGATAAAAGGTTTTTTTTTCATCCCTTGACTGGTTCTCAATAGGGAATACTTAACTAGTCAACCGCTTGAGCCGATTCACTAGTCCTCTTGACTGGTTCACCTATTTTGGCCTAAAAACCTATCTTTTTCTATTCCTTTCACTTATAAGACTTAGATAAGGTCTTTAAGTGTATTAATATTTCAATTTTAAAAAGTTTGCCTTAGGTTCATATGAGAAAATTTGGGTTTTAATGAAAATTAACTTTAATGCATAAACCGAGTTTTTAAAGATACATAAATTAGTATGAAAATCCTAAGTGCACCAATTCATTCATCTTACATATATTTCCTAATATTAAATTGTCTTCCATATGCCTCAATCTTGCATTCATTTGGTCATTTGATGATTTTCTTGAATATCCAAATCAAAACTTGAATTTTTTATTATTTAAAAGTATTAGTAACTTAACCATGGTTTATTATCATCAAAACGTGATTAGAAGAATCCTTGGGCTAACAATTTTTTTTTTTTTTTTTTTTTTTTTTTTTTTTGTGATGACAAATCTTGGAGGAAATGAACCTCCCTTTCAAACCAATCATAGATCATTTAACAAATAAAAGATATTTTTAAAACAAGATATCAAGTATGTCAATTTAATCTACTTAGCATAAGAGTATTGTAATGAAAATCATTGACCAAAATTATCAACTGACAAGTCATCAAGGATATATAGACATATCATATGGCAAGTGTATCAAACAATATATATCATGTGTCCAAACATCCCAAATATCAAAGATAGCCCATGCTATCCAAAAGATAAATGGTATATGATCCAAAATTTCACCCCTCATGAACTTGTTGAATTTTCTTGTGATGAAAGTAAGTCTTCATCTTTTTCACTTTCTTTTTCTTTTTCAACTTCTTTTTCTTCCTTTGTTGTAGCCTTGAAAGCCATACTTTTCTTATTTTTGTCTTTTCTTTCTTGTTGTTTCTTGCCAAGGTGATATCATATGTCATCAAGGATCCTATGAGCTTTTCCAAAGGTAGCTTGGTCAACTCTTTGACTTCTTGAATTGTGGTGACCTTTGCATCCCACTTTGGTGGAAATGACCTCGAGATCTTCATCACCTTCTCTGATTCCTTATAGGTTTTTCCCAAGGTTTCAAGACCATTGACAATGTCGGTGAACCTAGTAATCATCTCAACAATGGTTTCATTATCTTTCATCAAAATCAATTTGTAATTATGAACAAGTAAATTGATATTTAACTCTTTGACTTGATTTGTTCATTCATGAGTTACTTCAAGTAATTTCCAAATTTCTTTAGCCGACTTACATTGACGAATTCTATTGTATTCATTTCTATCTATCTTACATTGCAAAGTATAAACGACTTTAGTATTCAATTGAACATTTCTTCTATCATGCTCATCTCATTCTTGTTTGACCCCATCAACAAATTTTGAAGGAATAGTAGGGTCATTTTCAATGACATCCTATAAGTCTAAATCGATTGATTGTAAAAACCAAGTCATTTTAGTTTTCCAATAAGGATAATCGGTTCTTGTAAAAAATAGAGGTTTATTGGTTGCAAAACTTTCAAAGTGAGATAAGCTTGATAGATTTGTCATTATCTCTTAGATGGTTAAGTCTTAAACAAAAAGGTCTAGTTTTGATACCAATTGAGAAAATAAGGTTAATCTAAATAAGAAAAACACCTAAGAGAGGGGGAAATGGGGTGAATTGGTTTGAAAAACTTTTTCAAGCACAACAATTTTAAGCAAAATAAGGAACAAATGTAAAGAGATTGAGTTAGAAAGAGCAAACACAAATTTTATAGTGGTTCGGCCCCCTTTGCCTATATCCACTCTCCTCAAACTCCTAACCAAGTGAGGCTTCCATTATCCTTGTAACTTCAACCAAGCTTCTAAAGTCTTTACACTTAGATTCTAGCTTCAATGGGTTCTTACACAATCCTTCAAGTATTCACTAACTTGAAATTTTCTATTCACACAACCTCACTTAATCAATAATGAAGGGAATTCTCAACCTAGCTCAATAAATGCTCAAATACACAAGAAGGCTAGGATGAATGACAAAAGGTGCACTAGAGGATATGCAAGTGAAGAATCAATGTACCAAAGAGAGAGAAAAAAAGTTTTTAAGTGAATAACCGGTATTTGGACAATTAAATGTAAGTGTTCTCTTGTTCATATATGAAGTGGAACTCTTAATTTATAGGTTTCTAGCATTGGGCACCAAAAATGCTAAAAAGTAGCCTTGACCGGTCGAGCTCCGACTCGACCAGTTGACTAGCTGTTAGACATTAAATGCATTGCAGGTGATCGTTAGGCCTCAACTGGGAAGACCTAACCTTGACAGGGAGAGGTCTCACCTTTGATCGAGAATGCATAGTTAGTGGAAGAGAGAGAAGGTTTTTTACATCCCTTAACCAGCTCTCGACCAAGAAAACTTAAACAATTGACCTATTCCATGACTAGGTGAGCCGATCCACTAGTTTCCTTGATCGATTCACCTATTTTGGCCTGAAATCATATTTTTTTTCTATTCCTTTCACTTCTAACACTTAGATACGATCTTTAAGTGTATTAATATGTCAATTTAAAAAAATTGACTTTAATACATAAATTGAGTTTTTTAAAATGCATGAATTGGTATGAAAATCCTAAGTGCACCAATGCATTCATCTTACATATATTTTCTAAGATTAAATGGTCTTTCATATGTCTTGATCTTGCATTCATTTAGTCTTTTGATGATTTTCTTAAATATCCTTTTGAATTTCTAAACCAAAACCTGAAACTTTTCTGATTCAAAATTATTAGCAACTTAACCATGGTTTGTTATCATAAAAAATTATGAGAACCCTTGGGCTAACAAATCCTATTTCGATTAATTTCATTGGTTAGAAATCCTAATATGACATCTCATTGTTATTGAAAATTTGCACATAATATCATATTAAAGTCATATAATAAGAAAAAATAACTATATATTTGAGTTCATTGATTTAAACTTATACATGCATTCATGTACAAGTTTACATAGATTCTAAGAGTTGGAATGCAAAGTTATATTCTTTAATTAGCAAGTGGTGGAGGATCTTCCCATGCAAAAGTGCTCCAAGCTCATCTAAGCCACCATACGAGATCTTTTGCTCCTATTCAAATTTGCAAAATCAACTTAGTTAAATTAAAAATGCATTTGTTAATTTGGGTAGTTTGTAAGGATAAAGTTCATTCAATTGATGAAGATTAAAGGATTGTGAAAATATGGAATACCTTAAAGATCCATGGCTTAAGGATAGAAATCTCATATTTATGTCTAATATTTGTATCACTCTATCATACTAGTATGCTTACTTTTTTTTTTTAGTGTTTACTTGAAGCCAATGGGCAACACTTTCAAAAGTTAAGCCAATAGATAGTGCTCTTTGATACATTTCTCTTGTTGTGGCTATGTTTTTTTTTTTTTTTCCATTCCATCCATCCCATAGCCCAAACAATCAGTAATTTTGATTAATTTTCTTGCGAATTCACACACATTCTTCCATATACACAAAAGCATTCCCCAAACTTCTTAATGAACACGATATATGAGGTGATCAATCACAATAAGATTATTAGAGTTGAGAACTTAATTTTTAAAACTATTAGGATAAGATATTGTTTGCACCACAATTTGCATAATTTGCTAAAATTTCAACTTGAAAATAAAGACAATGAAGGAAACTGCATTGAGTTCTGTTTAAGTAGAATAGATATGCAAGACATGGAAAGCGATTCTTACGATCCATACTGGTTGATACCTTAGATCCAATTCAGATGCTCTCTTGAATAGCCAAAGTATGTTTAGTCAAAATGAACAATCTTTAGCATATTAAGTACAAAAAATGGTTAGATATGCAAGATATGGAAATGGATTATTATAATCTATATTGGTTTATGTCTTGAATCCAATTCAGATGCTATTTTGAACAACCAAAGTATATTTAGTCAAGATGAACAATTTCTAGCATATTAAGTATGAAAAATGGTTTCAAATATAAAAAATGTTAATTACTTTGATTACTATTGTCAAATAAATAATTCACCATATGTATATATTGTTTTTTAGAGTAAGACTGAAACATAGTGGAGTTTATGAAGAACGGACTAAAAATGTCTAATAAATATTTAATATTTGGGTCTAATTAACTATTCAACCCTTTTTAAGTAGTTTCAGAAATTAAGAACTTAGCTTTCATATAGCATCATGAATTAGCTTATTTTTGAAATACTAGAATAGTGTTTAATAACTGAATATTGAAGTTCTCACTCTAAGAAATTGTTTAAGCGGGAGTGAGGCTACCAAAATGTGGACTAATTGCTGACATGCTACCTCTAAAATGGTGTCTTACCACAGATTTATGATCACATATTTGAAAAAAAACAAAATTGATCCCCTATGGTTTCATAAAGAGGTGGAAGGGTTTTAATAATTGCCTGGAAACAATATGAAAGATATACATTAACAACAACGAAAAGAAGGAAGTGAAAAAG
Organism: Vitis riparia; assembly: GCF_004353265.1. Classification (NCBI taxonomy): domain Eukaryota; kingdom Viridiplantae; phylum Streptophyta; class Magnoliopsida; order Vitales; family Vitaceae; genus Vitis; species Vitis riparia. The sequence continues at coordinate 12,906,614 of NC_048431.1, forward strand.
AAGATAATACAGGTCATCCACAATCTATTAGCAATAATGGCAAATCAACTTGTTTTATGATACAATGTCAAGTTGTTTTATCCTAGTAGTAAACATCACAGAATGAAAAGTAACAAAAATCACTAATGTCCATCACATAAACTAGCATTCAAGTTAAGACATAATGAAGAGTTGGTCAACCTCAGCCCCAACCAATCAAGTTATACCAAACAAGTAAACTAGTTGTCAGGATTTTGGTCATTTAACATAAACTATAGTAAGTAGAGATCCAGATAAGGTTACTAGGAAAAGAAAACAACACATACTACTTCAATTTTGCTCTTGAAAAAAGTGACACTAATTCTAAATTGTTGTGAAACCAAGGTTTGGATAATCTTTATTTTGATGATAACAAAACAAGGTTTAGAACTAATGATTATATTTCAAGTGTGATTAGGCAAGATGATTTCCAAAGTGGCAATCACAAAAACAAATCAAGCCAAGGAGAAATCATGAAGAAGAAGACCACCTCAAAGAAAAGTGTTTTTCAAGACCCAAGCTTCATAAGATCTCTTTGTAAGGTTGTTGGTGCACTAGGATTTTCATGCATTACATTATTTACTTATGCACCAAAATCATCCACGAGTTATTTTGTTTTAAATATTTTAAGAATTGGATGATTTCATGTTTTCAACTAAAACCTTGTGTTAAATGTCTTTCAAACTTGTTTTAAAAGGTTTTAAGTTGAAAAAGTTGGTTGTTGAGCCAAAAAACGACTCAACCCGTTGAACCGGGTGAGGAGCTGGTCGACCGCAGGGTCAACCGGTCGAGGTCCAGGTCGACCCCCAGCTCAGTCGATCGAGGTCCGGGTCAACCCACAACTCAACCGGTCGAGGCCCGGGTAGACCCCTAGCTCAACCGGTCAAGGGTGCAAAAAACTTTCTCTTTCTTCCAAAAGGGTTGTTCAATCGGTCAAGTTTGAACCTCAATCGGTTGAGGTCCGGTCGAGGTCCGGTTGAGGCCCAACGGTCACCTGCCAAGCATTAAATGCTAACGGCTAGTCAACCAGTCGACCCCTAGCTCGACCGGTCGAACCCCCAAATGGCTAGTTTGGTTTTTCTGTTCTATAAAAAGGCTCCAATCTTCATTGTTTAAAAAGCTTAACCTTCCCAAATCTTTCTTGATTATATTTGAGCCTTGGAAGAGTGTTTTTGAGTGCACCATTGTTCTAAAACTTGCATATCCTTAGTGCACCTTTCAATCCTAGTTTCCTTGTATCATTTGAGCTTAAAGTTCTTGTGCTAGGATTTTTGTGAGATCTTTTATTTGTAAATCCTTGAGAGGAAGTTGTTCAAGAGTGGGATATCTCTTGAGAAGTGTAAAGGGTGCTTGGAGCCAAAAGTCCAAGAGGGTGATTGGAACCATAATCCAATTGTATTGCTTGAAGGCTTGGTTTGGAAGTCTTGAATTAGTGGAACCTCAAGCTCGGGATTGAAGCTAGAGGAGAGTGGATGTAGGCCGGGTTGCGCCGAACCACTATAAACTCTTGTGTTTGCATTCTCTCTTCCCTACTCTTTAATTTATATGCAATTGTCTATATATTGATTATTATATAATTGCATATAATTGTCTCTTGCATTCACTTGTTTAAATTTGTGAAAAGAGACCATCACCCTATTCACCCCCCATCTAGGGTGATTACCATAGGTTGGATTAGCCTAATATTCCTAACAATTGTCTATACACCTATATGTACCATAATCTCCTTTACTTGACAAACAACAAGAGTCCATCATTGCCAAGTTGCCATCAACTTTTGATTTGTTCAATTAATAGACAAAACTATCACTAACATAATCCCAAGCCTACTTTTTTTTTTCTAAATTAAGGAAATAAGAATGATGGTCATCTTTCCCATGTGTAATAGCATGGCCTTTTTTATATCTAAATTCGGCAAAAAGCTTCACGAAGTAGAAATTCAAATGTAGAAAAAGTAGAGTAGAGAATCAAATGAACAAAAACTTTAGAATATGCTAGTTGGTACCAAATTTTAGAAACAAAAATTAGCGATCACAATAGAAAGAAGAATCAACATTAATGTTTACTTTGCACATCTTGCAAAACCACATATATTACAAACCTAAAGATTTTCTAATGTTCAACAAACAAAGTACATAGATTTCTCATCATTCTATTGATAAAATCGGCAAACCTAATAGCATATAAACATTTAAAGCGAAACTTCTACATAGTCTTTCGAATCTTCAACCACGTTTATGAAGTCACATTAAATTCAAATGCTTTTCAAACAACATAGATATGTAGGCAACTTATGTCAAGATAAAACAAAAAAAATTATATTCTCTAATTTCCATATAATAGTGCAGTTCCTATGATTATGAAGTAACCATGCACATTTTGGTGCTCAATATTCTAGTATAATACTTTTGACATTTCTTTATCGTTTCTTTCCTAAAGACTTGACAACTTATGCTTTTCACTTCTCTTATAGCAAAACTCTATCTAACAATGTTTATGTACTATTTGATTCATAAGAAACTCCATTCCATGGTAGAATATAAAGTGTAGTTTCGATTGGATACACATTCTATTTTTTGTTTTTAAAAATAGAAAGTTCTATATAAAAAATAATTCCTATTTTTTTAGGAAAAAGAGAAAGCTACATTGGAAGGCAAGACCCACAAAGCTCCATAGGAAGATGATGAGCAATCAGAGCAACAACAAATAGAACACCTAACAGAGGAAATGAATCAACCTACTATTAAATTGATGTTAGAAAATCTATTTGGTCTAGAAGGAGAAAAAAGAAAAAGAAATAAATAAGGAGTCTACTACATAGCCAAAGTAGAGAAATGTAGAATGTATAGTTGATTCCACACGTGTACTAGAACTAAAGACTGTTACTTAAGCATTGGAGAAGTTGAATGTGGAAATGGGAGAACTGAAAACTGAATTTAAAGATGTTAAGCAAGAAATGAGAAGCATATTTGAAACTTTGTTTAATTTTTTGCAAAAAAGAGTACAACTAATAAAGACACTTATATCACAAGAAAATGAGGGGGACAATGAAGGTGATGATGATAAGGCATCTAGGAAAAAATATATATTTGGTGAAGGTTCATATTTTTGCAAATAATTATTTAATGGAAAAATGAATTACACATATTGGGTGTGTGAGAAAGGAAGAGAATTACAATAGTTGATATTGTTTTCATTCTTTTATCCCCTCTAACAAAGCTTAGAAAAGTTCAAGGTTAAAGGTAAAAATAAAATATGTAAGAGATAGTTCAATTGACAAGGGTAGAATGGAAAGCACTCGCTGATGAGGACTAATCAATGTATCATGCATACATCTAAGTTTGCATTTGTACATCAATTAATCCTAACAATCTTTGCTTTTGCTTAGTCCCTCCATTGCTAATCATATTTCTTTCAAAAATTCTTTCACTGGGCAATCTTGCACAAAAGAAAGCACAATTCATGGAGTACTATGCAAATTAAACCCAAAGAACCAACATCAGACAAGTGAAAACTATGAAAATAAGAGAAAAAAAAAAGAAAAAAAATGTGCACTTGTTCCGCATCCTTATGTAGTAGAAGCTGCTTAGTACCAACAGTAGCCTACAATACAATGAAAAAGTCAGCTAACATCACAATGATACATGATAAGACCATCATAGCATTGAAGAAACGAAACTACACCTTTAAATCCTTAGCTTCTCTATTAAGCTTGTTCTTTTTCTTACCTTTTAGGAACTTCAAGTCTACTAAAGTTTGGCAAAATATCTTTTGCTCCATTCTAGAGAGTTTTTCACAAGCAAGTGGAAGATAAGTTCAATTTTGTTCAAACCTTAAGTTAGACCTTAAGTCCAATAAGATCTAAACGAGAATTTAGTCCATTCTTTGTCATCGCTTAGAGGTTTAGTAATGTACCAATGATGTTTTCACAAACATTTTTGTCAATGTGCATCACATCCAAGTTATGACAAACATAATCTCATACTCAAGTTTAAAGAATATGAACTTCTTCTTCCAATAACTTGTAGTATTTCCTTTAGACTTATCACATTTAAACTTTTTTTTTCCCATGAATTACAAATGCTATCTAATTTGTGTAATATTTCCTCTCCACTCAATAGTTGTAGAGGTGATAAGAAGTTTTACTTACCATTAAATGCATTTTTCTTGTTTCCTAAAAGGATGGTTGCATGGAAGAAATCGTCTATGGCTTACAAATGAGTTATTTTCCCCATGCTTCAATCTATCTTTAAGGATCTGTTTCTTCGCAACATACAAGACAAGCAAAATACCCTTTAACCATGTAACCTGACAAGTTACCATATGTAGGGAAATCATTGGTTTTCAATAATAAAACAACCTTTAATATAAAGAATTCTCTTTGATATGCATCAAGCTTCAATCCTCACTTCTCACAAAAGTTAGAGATCTTCTATCAAATGTGCTAAATAAATGTCTATGTAATTTTCATGTTGTTGTGGACCCAATATCAACAAGGATAACATCATGAATTTTCTTTTCATGCATAACCATGATGGAAGGTTATAAGTGATTATTACAATAGGCTAAAAACTATGCCTACTACTCAAGGAACTATGAGGATTTATACCATTGACTAAAATCACAAGTCTAACGTTTTTGGGTTCTACACCAAAATTAGGCCATCTATGATCAATTACCTTCCATGACAAGGAGTTTGATGGATGATGCATTTTCCCATCAAACTCTCCCTCTTGTGCATGCTAGGTTAGATCTTTTGCAATTTTTGAGGATTGAAACATTCTCTTAAATCATGGGATAGGTGCAAAATACCACATAACTTTAGCTGGAAATCCCCTACTCTTTTTAGCTTTTGTACTATTCACCTTCACCTTGAAGCTCCATAAGTAGGACACGATATAGTGTACAGTCATTCCTGTATAGTCTATAGTCAGTTGGACATGCTTGTATTTTTCATATTCCATTTTCAATGCATTCAAAATCTTCTTTGCTTCATACATAAATAATGACAACTCATTGTTGAGAGGCAACATTTCACCAAGCAATCATAATAACTATGGAAAACATTTATCAGGTCACCTATATTGTGCTTTTAGATTGTACAATTTAACAAATGTAGATTGCTTAGTAAATTTTCTACAGCTAGGATATAAAGGTTTTTCAACATCTTCAAGTCAAAAAATTCAAGTGTAGACCCTCCATTTTGTCCTACTAGCACATGTCCTATTATGTGTTTATTTGGTACTTTACAGTAGTTCCCTGGTGGCCCATTACTACTCGTGTAGCCTATCTTTTCTAAGCCACCTTGGAGACTTTGGTTGAGGGATTTATTTAACCCCATTGTGACTCTTGGCAACCCTAATTTAAACTTAGGCTCATTTAGGCACCTTAGGTTCATTTAGATACACTTGACCCATTATGCACCACCCTAGGCCCACTTAGGCACCTTAGGCACACCTTAGGCTCATTAGGCACCACTTTAAGTCCATTTAGATACACTTGGCCCATTAGGCACCACTCTAGGCCCACTTAGGTACCTTAGGCCCATTTAGGCACACTTGGCCCATTAGGCACCACCCTAGGCCCACTTAGGCACCTTAGGCCTACTTAGGCACCTTAGGCCCATTTAGATGCACTTGGCCCATTAGGCACCACTCTAGGCCCATTAGGCATCACCTTAGGCCCACTTAGACACCCTAGACTCATTTAGATCATTTTTTGCATGGTTGCATAGCTCGTATGGCTTGCATGTGCTTGATTTTGTTTTTGTTTTTTTTTTTTTTTTTATCTTTCTCTCTATTCATTAGTTTTATTAATTTATTTACTTATTTTTAGAAAATTGCATGAGCTTAATAATCATATTCATTTCGTTTTTATTTATCTATTTATTAATTTATTTTGATAGAGGGTTGCTTGAGTTGATAATTCATTTTAGTTATGCATGTGATCTATATTTTTAATTTCGTTTAAAATTACATATTTTGGATTTTTAATTCTTAGTTGCATGTTTTTTTTTTTTTTATTCTAACCCTTAGTTTTCTTTTATTTGTATTTTTATTTTCCTTGTATGTTTTTATTTGTTTTGCATGGGATTCCACGTACTCCATATGAGAAAGGAAATGGAGCATGCATGGGAAAGGAAGAGAACACCATTAGAGAAATGACACTTGGATAGCCGACTGGTGATTGGAGAGAGATAAAAAGAGAGAAAAGGAAAAACAAAAGAAAAAAAGGAATAATTGGAGGGGATTAAGGGTGATCCGGTGGGAGAAGAAAAAAACCTTTCCTGTTGTGTCTTCCATCACCGTGGCTGGAAAAATATTTGACTAGGTGATTGAGAAAAGATTAAGGAAAAAAAAAATGCATAATTGAGGGGAGCGATAGCCGCATCATTATGAGGAGTGAGAGTGCACGTTTGGAAAGGTATAGAAGAGAAAGAAGAACATGAGGATTTTCCAAGGGAAAAAGGGAGGCTAATCCGGACTGGGCATAGGGTTTCAAGCAAATTTGTGGTGCCAGTGAAGTTGATTTGATCAGATTTCGAATTGTCCACCTGCAAATACATGGCGGTCTTGGTTTACAGAGACCAATATCCATATATTAACCGCTTGAGCTTAAATATGCAATCACTTGATCCGTCATAGTTGAATCCAAAACCGAGACAACCCCGGTTGGCTAAGCATTTGGACTCACCGATGGTAAGATCTTGAACACCTAGATTGTTTTGGTCGACCCCATCGTTGAAGTTGACGTAGTCAAGTCGAAAGAACTTTATGTTTGCGTCATCTAAATTTTCCTGTTGCATGAATTTTCTGAATCTTCTCTTTGGCCGAAAATCGGGGACCAGCCAAAAAATAGCCCACCCATCCATGGTTCCTTGAAAACGGTAAACTCTCAAATTCCCATCATCGTCAAGGGTCGATATAAGCAACCAGGCCGCATCAAGATCCGAAGGAAATTGTTTTTCTCCATTCTCCTACACACGTTTTATATATTCGTCCAACTTCTGGAACGCATTATCCGTATTCCAGTGGCTATCAGAATCGTTGAAAACCAGTTTCATGGAGTTCTTAAACTTATACTTATTGTTCCTTGAGACGAGTTCTGTACCATTTATCTGCTGATTTGGAAGAATAGTATTGGCTGGAAAACCAAAACTCGATTAGTTCCCATCAACCAATACACCATCGTTCCCAAGCACCATTGGAGAAGAGAAAACAGTTGCACACCACCAAGTTGCTTTGGTAAGTTGGCTAGGTAAGTTAGTTTTTTTTTTTTTTTTTTTTTTTTTTTTTTATATATATGGGCTTTCAGGAGAATTTAAAGTTTAGTTTATTTTTCAATTTGGATTATTATATTGGGTTGAGTGGTTTGACTTATTCTATTGGTTTCAGCATATGTTTGTTTTAATATGGCAGCATGAATCTCATTCTTGTTTAATTTTGATTTATTACATTAAAGATTAGAATTGTGTTTAAAGTTAGTTTTGATTTATCATATTAAATTCAGAAAATACAATTTTATGTAATTTTAACTTTGAGAAAAAAAAATATAATTCGATCTCTATTTAATTTAGTTTTGATTCATTTAATTATTTGTTATTTATTTAATTATTTGCTACTAATTTAATGATTCATTATTTATTTATTTATTTATTAATAAGATTGATCCTATGGGTTAAAGATTTAGTTTCAAAAAAATCTGTTTTGGGTAGCTTGATTCCACTTTAGGTTTAAGTAAAATTTTAGTTTGTCGAAATGATTGATTTTGTGTTAAATATTAGATTTTAGACTTGCCTTAATTAGTGTTAAAAACATTTGTTAAGCTTAGATTTTATTTTAGTAATGTAAGTTTATTTAAAAAAATTAATTCCATGAGTTCTTATTTTGTTTTAGCTGTATTTATTTAGTTAGTAGATACCTCTTTAGGGCTTAGAGATGTGCTACATTTTAAAGGTACCTTCCCAATAGATAACCTGATCCCTAGACCTAGACTTGGGTTTTTCAAAGACACATTTTTCCAAAAACTATGAAGTCACTTTTTTTAGGGTTTTCTTTTTTATTTTATTTTCCCCTTTAAAATAAAATAAAATAAGTGGCAACTCCAACTTTTCCAAAATTATTTTTTCATCAATTAAAAGTGAGTCTCGCCGATTGAGTGGGGACGCACGTGAAAAATGCGGATCCACAAATTGGCGATTCCGCTGGGGATCTTGAGGATCAAGCTTGAACACTAGTTAAGGAAAATGTGGTGTTTAATTGGTCAATTAGAGGGTACCTCTTTTTTTAGGCAAGATGATTTAGTTTGTTTGCTTGATTGGTTTGCTATCTTAACATGCTTGATATCCTTGCCTGATCGCTTGATTGCTTGTTTACTTCAGCATGATACACTCTCACATATGTTAGATAGGACTTTGTTTGTATGATACCTATCTGCTTGGTATGACTGTTTGTTGCATGACAACCCTTACTCCTACATGATTGTATAATTGCTTGTCTTTGTTCACTATCTCACTTTAGACCTTAGGTTTTTCGGATGCACCCATATCTTTTACTGTGCACTTTAGACTATCCTTGAGTGTTGAGAGATGGAAGTGTCTTCACTGTTAGGAAACCCCTGGGGAAAGCAAAAAAGTGCATGTGTGGACGTAATGACTATATTGCATGGAAGCACCCCGTCTCCATGAAGGCATGCAGAGGGCTGCATACCGTCGGAGGGTATGATCATTTATGTTAGGGATCCTTTAACCCACCCATTTTTATCTTATAGAGCCACCTCAACCTTGTAGGTTAGCCTAGACCCAATTAGGATTTCATTCCTACACGTGGGTGCATCTGTGGACCTTCAGAGCTGTCTTGGTTACAGTTGGGTTCGGTTACTCTCTCCATAGTCTTATTTTGGTATGATCAGATACGAGTATTAGTTTGAGTATACATAGGTTGTATGCTTGATTACCTTTTAGTCGGTTCATACAGAGCTACCTTTGTACAACGTCTCATCCAGTGTTTCTGTGTTTATAGGAGTGTTTTCGTGCCGAATCTGGATTCACCTTCGTGGACTAGAGTTAGAGGCGGGTTGACCAAAGCATCAGATTAGCTAGACCAGAGAGTAGATAAGAGAGATATGGACTCACAGGTAGTCACTATGGACTAGCTTTCCGCGGCCATAGCTTTGATTTAGGAGGCTATAACCGGCCTCGGCCAGAGGATAGATAGGCAGTAGACCCAACAAATCTTGCCTCAGGATAGCGCGCAGTATGACCATGCAATACCACCACTACCTCTACTCAGTCAATCGGTTCCACACCCTGCATTGTATGTTTTACATAGTTAGACTGATGTTATTCCACCTCCTATTGTAACACCCATTCCGGCCTCAGAGAATGTACATGCTCATATGGATAGACTCGAGTAGAGGATGAGATAGATGAGGGTTTCATATAGAGCTATCAGTTGGGATGATTTTGATGGAGCATCGGTGGCCAGTTTACCGACCCAGTTTAGGATGCTAGAGATTGAGAGGTATACGGGCATAGCTTGCCCTAAGATTCATTTGAGGCTATATAGTAGTGTGATGAGGGCCCACAGGTTTGATGAGGCCCACTTTATTATGTTTTTCCCCATGTCCTTGAATGGTGCAACATAACATTGGTTTGCCTCCTTAGATGCTTCACGTCGTGGGACTTGGGATGATTTGACCCAAGAGTTTTTTAGGCAGTTTGCATTTAATACTGTCATTGACATCTCGAGGAGAAAGCTAGAGGCCTTGAGATAGGGACCAAATGAGTTAGTGACTTCGTTTATCTCCCAATGGAGGAAGAAGATTGCCCAGATTGTTGATCGTCTTTCAAAGAAGGATTAGATTGGTATGATTTTGAGGAGTTTACAACCCAGATTTGCCAGACATTTGATGGGATTTCTTATATGGATTTTGAATCCTTAGTACAAGCTTTGTATGGTATAGAGAAGGACATTGCTAGAGGATTGTGGCCCAAGTCTTCCCCTTCTGATTCAAATGGGAAGAAGCCCTCAAGAGGACAGAGACCAGGAGATGTGGGTACTATCAGTTCAGTAGGATTGAGATCTCCTAAGTGCTATCAGACATTTGGGTAGACTTCAAGAGCCTATTACCCACAGCTTTATGTTTAGTATAGACCGCCTAGGCCCATGACTCCTACATACCTACACCTGATCCTAGAGCCTATTTTTGCTGCACAAGTCTTAGAGAGACCTCCTACCTTATACCCTCAGCCCCGAGCCCCACAAACTACTATTCTTATTGTACAGAGGCCGATACGACAGTTCTCCCAACAAGGTATGCCTTTGAGTCGAGCTTTCCAAAAGCTCATGGAGGGTGGTTTGTTGACTGAGCACCCAGACTTGTACCACAGCTCGTGCAACCGCGCTTCAGGATGGATCTGCATTATTCCTACCATCAAGGTCCAGGGCATGACACAGATCATTGCACTGCTTTAAGACATGCTATACAGGACTTGATAGATCAAGGTCTGGTTAACTTGAGGCAGCCAAGTGTAACCATGAACCCTTTACCGGCTTACTCTACGCATGCAGTGCCACTACTCTCGGGCGGTATCCATCACATAGATTTTACAGAGGATGACGACATACACATGTTGAGTTGGAATGATGGATTGCCAAAGCCGATTGTTTTGGATGATGGTTATGAGGTTGGCACAGTGGGTTCTCAGACTTCTACTTCGTTCAATTTGATTTTAGATTTGGTATTGTTTGAGTTGACCCCTACTGCACCGTTGGCTACAACACGTTAGGGCCTATCAGTTCCATTTATCCTGCGACCAAATGATGATGATTCAGAGGGGAGAGATGTACAAATTGTGACCCGTAGAGGGAAAGTGGCTCAGCTCTCACCTTTAGTAGTCAGGCTATTTGATGGTGCAGTTTCTCATAAGGAGGTCAGGAGAGAGGATGATGAGCTACTGAGGCAGTTATAGAATATATAAGCCCGCGTATCTATTTAGAGTTTGCTAGCATCTTCTAGTACTCATAGAGATGCATTGATTCGGGCTTTGAGCCAAATCCGTGTTGAGACCACCACTACTCCGAATGGGTTGATTCATATGATGACGGCCGACAAGGCCACATGTATTGTGTTTTCAGATGATGACTTGCCCACTGAGGGTTCAAACCATACACACCATCTATATATTACAGTTGGTTATTCAAGCCACAGAGTTCCATCCATCTTGTTAGACAATGGCTCAGCCTTGAACGTTTGCTCATTGGCTACCGCTATCACCCTTAGTTATGCACCTTCAAACTTTGGTTCCTCTACACAGACAATCAGAGCATATGACAGTACTAAGATGGAGGTCATGGGTACTTTGATGATAGAGTTGTTGATTGGTCCAGCTACCTTTCCGATACTATTCCAAGTTTTGAGGATTCCCACGTCCTTTAACCTACTTCTAAGCCGACCTTGGATTCATAAGGTCGGGGTTATTCCATCTTCCCTTCATCAGAAGGTGAAGTTTATACATGACATGCAGGTCATCACAATACAATCTCCTAGAGATATGTTTGCCTCTTTCGATCCAGTGCTTCAGATCAATCATAGTGAGGATGACCTATTTTTTATTGGGTTTACGTTTGATGAGGTGCAGACTCTTGAGGTTGAGAACTTTTGCAAAGATTTCGTAGCTATGTCATTTGATCAGCATAACAGTACGGTGATACTTGACATGATGAGGGGTATGTCTTTTTTCCTAGCATAGGGTTAGGACGACGATAACACAAGCCTATGGAGTTTGTAGCTACCGTTGATCATGATACACCATTTAGGCTTAGGTTTATTCCTATAAAGGCTGACTATAGGTATATGGCACGATTACACCGGGAAAGTGTGAGAGCCCGTCTGACTTGCACACCATTCGATTATCCTGTTCGTCCTTATAAGATGAGTTTAGTAGACTACTTCGTCAAAGGATTAAAGGTTCATCCTCATATGGGGGATTTTGGTGCTGTGATTGATATAGAGAGAGTGGATGAGCTTCAGCATTAGTTTCACCATTTACAGTTAGGAGATGAGACTTCTGGCGCACCAGTTTCAGTGATGATTGCTCATTCATCACTAAATTGAGCCAACTTCTTATCTTTGTGCTTTTCGGAGAAGACTATTGATTATGGAATAGATGTTGAGCCTACTGGGGTAACTGATGGAGTTGTTCCTCGTGACGAGTACTGGGATGAGATGGATATGATGAGTATGAGTCAGATCACCAAGATGGTTTAGCCTGAGCCTGCTTCGCCATTCGACCTGTTCAGGGTATTTGCTTTGAAGTTGCCAAGAAGATCCAAACAGTCCTTGCTCTAGAGCTTATGAAGGATGTTGTAGTTGGTGATGATTTGTTTGATGACACTTTTAGCTCTATTGAGGGACCGTTCGACTTTGTGGACCCACCTCTTTCATTTGACATTTTATTGAGATTCATTTCTTGTCCTAACGATGTTTATGATTCCGTATCTATGGATTTGAGTATTTTCGAATATTTTCCTGTCTCTTGTGATATATTTGTATATCTGTACCCCACTCACCCACTCTACAAATATTTGATATAGATTATGAGATTGTGAAGCCTGATTCAGATAGAGACTCTTTTGATCATGACTTAGATCTCATAGATGAGATAGTTTCACCTACTATAGGGGATGTTGAGACTATTGATTTTGGCACAGAGGATTAGCCTAGAGAACTGAAGATTGGTTCACTCTTGTCTATAGACGAGAGGGATAGACTTATTCATTTACTCGGGTCATACTTGGATGTTTTTGCATGGTCTTGTGAGAACATATCAGGTCTTGATCCCTTTATAGTCCAACACTATTTGCCTAACTTGCCACATGTCAGACCAGTTAAGCAAAAATTGAGGTGATTGCCCCCACGTTGGAGTCTACAAGTGAAAGAAGAAATTCAAAAATAGCTCAGTTTTGGATTTATATCAATGGTTGAGTATCCATAGTGGTTGGCTAATGTTGTCCCTATTCCCAAAAAGGATGGCAAAGTTAGAGTTTGTGTTGATTTCAAAGACCTTAATAAAGCTAGCCCTAAGGATGATTTTCATCTCCCACATATTGATTTGTTGGTCGATAACACTGCAGACCATTCGATGTTGTCTTTCATGGATGGATTTTTAGGGAATAATAAGATTTTAATGGCTCTAGAGGATATGGAGAAGGCAACCTTCATTACCGAGTGTGGTACCTATTGTTATAGAGTTATGTCATTTGGGTTGAAGAATGCGGAAGCTACTTATCAGAGAGCTATTACTACTTTGTTTCATGACATGATGCATAGGGATGTGGAAGTTTATGTGGATGATATGATTCTGAAATCCCAAGGCAAAGCAGATCACCTAGGGGCCCTAGAGAGATTCTTAAATCAGGTTGAGGCTGAACCCCAAGAAATGCACCTTTGGAGTGACTTCTGGGAAATTGTTGGGGCATATGGTCAATGAGTGGGGCATAGAGGTCAACCCAGATAAGATCAAAGCCATACTTGACATGCCTGTGCCGATGACTAAGAAAGAGATCAAGGGTTTTCTGGGTAGGTTACAGTATATCAGTCGTTTCATAGCCAGATTGACGGACATATGTGAGCTCATCTTTCGTCTTTTGAGGAAGAACCAGCCAATAGATTGGAATGATGATTGCCAGATTGCATTCAAGAATATCAAAGAGTACTTGCTTTCTCCTCCTGTTTTAGTGCCTCCTATACCGGGACATCCACTTCTATATTTGTCAATTTCATACATGACCTTGGGATGTATGCTAGCTCAACTTGATGACTCAGGGAAGATGTGAGCTATTTACTATCTAAGTAAGAGGATGTTGGAGTATGAGATGAGATATGTTATGATTGAGCACCTCTGCTTAGCGTTAGTTTAGGCCACCAGGAGATTGAGGCATTACATGACTGAGTATTCAGTGTGTTTGATTTCTCAACTGATCCGTTGAGGTATTTGTTTGACAGACCCGCATTGACTGGTAGAATGATGAGATGGCTCATACTTTTGACACAATTTGATATTAGGTATGTTTCTCAGAAGTCTATTAATAGAAGTATCGTCGTCGATCACTTAGCCTCATTACCGATATCTAAGGGTAGACCAGTTGATGATGATTTCCCAGATGAAGAGTTCATTGCTATGACTAGCTTATTAGGTTGGCGCATGTACTTTGATGGTTCAGCCAACCACTCGGGGTTTGGGATAGGCGTTTTATTGATATTACCCTAGGGAGACCATATTCCGAGGTCAGTTCGTTTGATGTTTTCAGATTGACATCCCCCCACGAACAACATTGTTGAGTATGAAGGTTGTATTCTCGGCCTAGAGACTACATTGGAGCTTGGCATTAGACAGATGGAGGTATTCGGTGACTCCAATTTGGTACTTAGACAGATTCGGGGTTATTGAAGAACTAGGGACGTAAAACTTAAGTTGTATCATGCTTATTTAGAGTTACTAGTTGAGAGATTTGATGATTTGAGATACACTTGTTTACCTAGAGCGCAAAACCAGTTTGTTGATGCCTTAGCTATCTTAGCTTCTTTTGTGGACTTTCCGACTGATGTGGTTATACGTCCATTTCTGATTGACTCAAGGTTTACACCCGCTTACTGTTGTCTGATTGAAGATACAGAGGTCCAGGATGATCTACCTTGGTATCACGACATTTATCAGCTTTTGAGATCTGATACATACCCAAAGGCAGCCACAACCAAGGATAGAAGGGCATTGAGACGGTTGGCCATTAGATTTGTGATTTGTGGAGAGACTCTATATAGGCAGTCAACTGATGGTATGTTTTTATTATGTTTAGATTGAGCCTCTACAGATCGAATAATGAGAGAGGTTCATGGGGAGTTTGCGGTCCACACATGGAAGGACACATACTAGCCCGTAAGATTATGAGGACAGGTTACTTTTGGTTAACTATGGAGATAGATTGTTGTCAGTTTGTTCAGAGATATCCTGAGTACCAGATTCATAGTGATCTCATTCATGCACCACCATCAGAGTTACATGTTTTGACCTTGCCATGGCTGTTTTTACTATGAGGTATTGATATCATTGGGAAGATTTCATTGAAATCTTCCAGTGGTTATGAGTTTATCCTAGTTGCCATAGAATATTTCACCAAGTGGGTGGAAGTTGCATCATATGCGAGGTTGACATCTGCTAGAGTCACCAGTTTCATCAAATCACACATCATCTGTCGTTATGGGGTGCCGCATGAGTTGATTTCAAACAGAGGGTTAAACTTTCGAGCTAAGGTTTACACTTTGTTGTAGAAATATGGCATCTGACATCATAGATCTTCTGCATACAGGCCACAGACTAATGGGGCAGTAGAGGTCGCAAATAAGAACATTAAGAGGATTTTGAGGAAGATGGTTGAAACCTCTCGAGATTGGTCAAAGAAACTTTCTTTTGCGTTGTGGGCATACTGTACCTCTTTTCACACCTCTATAGGAACTATACCTTTTTCTCTAGTGTATGGTATGAAGATTGTTTTTCCAGTTGAGACAGAGATGGGTTCACTGAGAGTAGCTCTCGAGCAGCAGATTTCTGAGATAGAATGGGCTTAGGCTCGATTTGATCATCTTAACCTTTTAGATGAGAAGAGATTGAGAGCATCAAATCATGTTCAAACCTATCAGAGAAAGATGGCTCATGCCGTTAGGAAACGGGTTAAGCCTATACCATTACAGAAAAGGGAATTGGTTTTGAAAATTCTTAGAGGCTTAGTTGGAGACCCCAGAGGGAAGTTTAGATCTAGTTGGAGTGGGCCTTATGTTATTCGAGAGTTGACTCCAAAGGGGCTGCATGGTTGACCGACCTAGATGGAAACCAATTTTCAGAGCCTACCAATGTGGATCAACTGAAGAAGTATTACGTTTGAGATTATGGTCGCAAGATGGGTGGCCATCATTTCGGTTAGCCTTACACCTTATCACCTTTATTAATATATTAGACCATTGCTAGCCCATTAAGCCTCACGTGGTATGCTATAACCTTTTCTTTTCTATAGCTCTGCTTATCATTTCTATACCCGGGTTAGGGCCCTTTGATGTATAGTTATGCTTTACTAGGAAAGTCTCATGAGCTTTGGACTTATAGGCTTATCTTTCTCATTTTTTCTATTATCACCTCACCACCCCGTCTGTTACGTTCCATTATTTTCACATTTTCATCTCTATCTTGGCTTACATTATTGGTCATTACACTTCATATTCTCTTCATTTGGAATGTTGATTCTTTACATATTGATGCATAGAGGACAGTCGTATCACCCATTTCATTCCATCATTTGACATTGATTCGGAGATTTTAGTTTGAGAGTTTGTTTCATGTGGTGGGGTTTCATGTGTTCGTTAGTAATTTGAGAGGGTTCATTCATTCCTCTTAGTTTCTCATTGGAGTAAGACTCATTGATGACCAGGGTATGCGCACGCAAAAAAAAAAAAAGTGATATGTTTGTACTTGACATCTTACTCCATTGAGCATGTGTTGTTATTTGAGGGTTATTATTGGGTTTATCATTGAGGGTTTGTGCGATTTTTCCATGATGACTTTTTGTTCCTTGAGCCACTCTTGTTATGCATTTGGAGTGTTGAGAGTTCAAATGAGATGTCTATGATATCCTATGCTTTTTAGATCATGGTTGATATGTATTAGGTATGAGAGATGAGTAACCTTTTACTACGGTCTCTGGATTATTGTCTTACCCACCATTCCATCATTGGTGATATGACTAGAGTTCTTAACCCAAGGTCGTTTTTCATTTATGACCTAGAGTCATTTATTTTCCATTTAGAGCCTAAAGTCGTTTTTCATTTGTGACCCAGAGTCATTTATTTTCCATTTAGATCCTGGAGCACTCGACCCAAAGTCGTTTTTCCTTTATGACCTAGAGTCATTTCTTTTCCATTTAGAGCCCAAAGCTCTTGACCTAGAGTTGATTTTCACTTATGACCCAGAGTCATTTCTTTCTCATTTAGAGCCTAGAGCTCTTGACATAGAGTCTATTTTTATTTATGACCCAAAGTCATTTCTTTTTCATTTAGAGCCCAGAGCTCTCGACCTAGAGTTGATTTTCATTTATGACCCAGAGTCATTTCTTTCCCATTTAGGGCCCAAATCTCTCAACCTAGAGTCGTTTTTTTCATGACATTTATTTTCCATTTAAAGCCCAGTGTTCTCGACCTAGAGTCGATTTTCATTTATGACTTAAAGTAATTTCTTTTTCATTTAGAGGCCAAAGCTCTCGACCTATAGTCAATTTTCATTTATGACCCAGAGTCATTTCTTTTTCATTTAGAGTCCAGAGCTCTTGACCCAAAGTCAATTTTCATTTATGACCTAGAGTCATTTCTTTTCCATTTAAAGCCTAAAACTCTCGACCCAGAGTCGTTTTCTTATTTATGACTCAGAGTTATTTCTTTTCCATTTAGAGTTCAAAGCTCTCGACCCAGAGTCATTTTTCATTTATGACCCATAGTCATTTCTTTTTCTATTTAGAGCCTAGAGTTCTCGACCCAGATTTGTTTTTCATTTAAGACCTAGAGTCATTCCTTTTCCATTTAGAGTTTAGAGCTCTCGACCCATAGTCATTTTTCATTTATGACCTAGAGTCATTTCTTTTCCATTTAGAGCCTAGAGCTTTCGACCTAGAGTCGATTTTCATTTATGACCCAGAGTCATTTCTTTTTCATTTAGAGCTCAAAGCTCTTGACCCAGAGTCGTTATTCATTTATGACCCAAAGTAATTTCTTTTCCATTTAGAGCCTAGATCTCTCGACCTAGAGTCGTTTTTCATTTATGACCCAAAGTCATTTCTTTTCCATTTAGAGCCCAGAGCTCTCGACCTAGAGTCGTTTTTCAGTTATGACTCGGAGTCATTTTTTTTTTCATTTAAAGCCCAAAGCTCTTAACTCAGATTCGCCTTTCATTTATGACCCAAAGTCATTTCTTTTCCATTTAGAGCTCGGAGCTCTCGACCTAGAGTCGTTTTTTCATTTATGACCCAGAGTCATTTCTTTTTCATTTAGAGCCCAAGGCTCTCAATCGAGAGTCGTTTTTTCATTTATAACCCAGAGTCATTTCTTTTCCATTTAGAGCCTAGAGCTCCTGACCTAAAGTCATTTTTCATTTATGTCCTAGAGTTATTTTTTCCATTTAGAGTATGGAGTTCACGCCCTAGAGTCGTTTTTCTCATTTATGACCTAGAGTCATTTCTTTTCCATTTAGAGCCCTGAGCTCATGACCCAGAGTCGTTTCTCTCATCTATGACTCAGAGTCATTCTTTCCACGTAGAGCCTTGAGCTCACGACATAGAGTTGTTCTATGTTTATGATTACGACCCCATATTCCGAGCTTACTCTCGTTATATGCTAGGACAAAATCTCTGGTCTTTTTCTTTTATTTTTTCGGTATTGTTCACTTCGTTCCACTCATTATTCGTATTTTTACTCACATTCCCTATACTCGTGATCTCTACTGAAGAGGGACATATTTGTAAACCCTCCATTTTGTCCTACTATCACATGTCCTATTATGTGTTCGTTTGGTACTTTACAACAATTCTCTAGTGGCCCATTACTACTCGTGTAGCCTATCTTTTCTAAGCCCCCTTGGAGACTTTGGTTGGGGGATTTATTTAACTCCATTGTGACTCTTGGCAGCCTTAATTTAGATTTAGGCTCACTTAGGCACCCTAGGTTCATTTAGATACACTTGGCTCATTAGGCACCACCTTAGGCCTACTTAGGCACCTTAGGCCCGCTTAGGCACTTTAGGCCTGCTTAGGCACTTTAGGCTTATTAGGCACCACTTTAGGCTCATTTAGATACACTTGGTCCATTAGGCAGCACCCTAGGCCCACATAGGCACCTTAGGCCCATTAGGCACCTTAGGCTCGTTTAGATACACTTGGCCCATTAGGCACCACCTAGGCACGCTTAGGCACCTTAGGCCCATTAGACACCACTTTAGGCCCATTTAGATACACTTAGCCCATTAAGCACCACCCTAGGCCCACTTAGGCACCACTTTAGGCCCATTTAGATACACTTAGCCCATTAGGCACCACCCTAGGCCCACTTAGGCACCTTAGACTCGTTTAAGCACATTTGGCCCATTAGGCACCACCCTAAGCCCACTTAGGCACCTTAGGCCCATTTAGGCACCACTTTGGCCCATTTAGATACACTTGGCCCATTAGGCACCACCCTTGGCCTACTTAGGCATCCTAGGCCTATTTAGGCACCCTAGGCCTATTTAGGTACAGTTGGCCCATTAGGCATCACTTTAGACCCATTTAAGCACCTTAGGCCTGCTTAGGCACCTTAGGCCCGCTTAGGCCCGCTTAGGCACCTTAGGCCCATTAGGCACCACTTTAGGCCCATTTAGATGTACTTAGCCCATTAGGCACCATCCTAGGCCCACTTAGGCACCTTCGATCCGTTTAGGCACACTTGGCCCATTAGGCACCACCCTAGGCCCACTTAGGCACCACTTTGGCCCATTAGGCACCACCCTAGGCCTACTTAGGCATCCTAGGCCTATTTAGGCACCCTAGGCCCATTTAGGTACACTTGGCCCATTAGGCATCACCTTAGGCCCATTTAAGCACCCTAGGCCCATTTAGATCATTTTTTGCATGACTTACATGGTTTGCATGGTTGCATAGCTCATATGGTTTGTATGTGCTTGATTTTGTTTTTGTTTTTTTTATCTTTCTCTATTTATTAGTTTTATTCATTTATTTACTTATTTTTAGAAAATTGCATGAGCTTAATAATCATATTCATTTCATTTTTATTTATCTATTTATTAATTTATTTTGATAGAGGGTTGCTTGAGTTGATAATTCATTTTAGTTATGCAAGTGATCTATATTTTTAATTTTGTTTAAAATTACATATTTTGGATTTTTAATTCTTAGTTGCATGTTTTTTTTTTTTTTTTTTTATTCTAACCCTTAGTTTTCTTTTATTTGTATTTTTATTTTCCTTGTATGTTTTTATTTGTTTTGCATGGGATTCCACATGCTCCATATGGGAAATGAAAGAGAGCATGCATGGGAAAGAAAGGCAACACCATTAGAGAAATGAAACTTGAATAGTCGGTTGGTGATTGGAGAGAGAGGAAGAGAGAAAAGAAAAGACAAAAAAAAAAAAAAAAGAATAATTAAAGGGGATTAAGGGTGATCCAGAGGGAAAAGAAAAAAACCTTTCCTGCTATGTCTTCCATCACCGTGGCTAGAGAGAGATCTGACTAGGTGATTGAGAAATGATTAAGGAAAAAAAAAAGACGCACGATTGAGAGGGGCGGCAGTCGCATCATTATGGGGAGTGAGGGTGCACGTTTGGAGAGGTACAGAGGAGAAAGAAAAACATGAGGATTTTCCAAGGGAAAAAGGGAGGTTGATCCAGACTTGGCATAGGGTTTCAAGCAAATCTGTGATGCCAGTGAAGTTACTTTGATCAGATTTCGAATTGTCCACCTGCAGATACATGGTGGTCTTGGTTTACAGAGACCAATATCCATATATTAGTCACTTGAGTTGAAATATGCAATCACTCGATCTGTCATAGTTGAATCCAAAACCGAGACAATCTCGGTTGGCTAAGCATTTGGACTCACCGATGGTAAGATCCTGAACACCCAGATTGTTTTGGTCGACCCCGCTGCTGAAGTTGACTTAGTCAAGTCGGAGGAACTTTGTGTTTGCGTCATCTGAATTTTCTTATCGCATGAATCTTCTGAATCTTCCATTTGGCCTAAAACCGGGAACCAACCAAACAATAGCCCATCCATGCCTCCTTGAAAATGGTAAACTCTCAAATTCCCATCATTGTCAAGGGTCGATCTACGCAACCAGGCCACACCGAGATCCGAAGGAATTTGTTTTTCTCCATTTTCCTACCACACGTTACCATATTCGTCCAACTTTTGGAATGCATTGTCTGTATTCCAGTGGCTATCAGAATCGTTGAAAACCGGTTTCATGGAGTTCTTAAATTTATACTTATCGTTCCTTGAGATGAGCTCTGTACCATTTATCTACTGATTTGGAAGAATAGTATTGTTTGGAGAACCAAAACTCGATCAGTTTCCATCAACCAGTACACCATCGTTCCCAAGCACCATTGGAGAAGAGAAAACAGTTGCACACCACCAGGTTGCTTTGGTAAGTCGGCTAGGTAAGTTAGTTTTTTTTTTTAATATGGGCTTTCAGGAGAATTTAAAAGTTTAGTTTATTTTTCAATTTGGATTATTATATTGGGTTGAGTGGTTTGACTTATTCTATTAGTTTCAACACATGTTTGTTTTAATATGGCAGCATGAATCTCACTCTTGTTTAATTTTGATTTATTACATTAAATATTAGAAATGTGTTTAAAGTTAGTTTTGATTTATCATATTAAATTCAGAAAATACAATTTTATGTAATTTTAACTTTGAGAAAAAAAATATAATTTGATCTCTATTTAATTTAGTTTTGATTCATTTAATTATTTGTTATTTATTTATTTGCTACTAATTTAGTGATTCGTTATTTATTTATTTATTTATTAATAAGATTGATCCTATGGGTTAAAGATTCAGTTTCAAAAAAATTTGTTTTGGGTAGTTTGATTCCACTTTAGGTTTAAGTAAAATTTTAGTTTGTTGAAATGATTGATTTCATGTGTTAAATATTAGATTTTACACTTGCCTTAATTAGTGTTAAAAATGTTTGTTAAGCTTAGATTTTATTTTAGTAATGTAAGTTTATTTAAAAAATTAATTCCATGAGTTCGTATTTTGTTTTAGCTATATTTATTTATTCACACGTTATCTATTTATTTATTTTATTAATAAGATTAATTTTATAGGTTATAAATTTAGTTTTAAAATTTGTTTTGGATAGTTTTACAATTTAATTTTTGGTTTAAGTAAAATTTTATTTTGTTAAAATAATTGATCTTATATGGTAAATATTTGATTTTTAAATTTGCCTTAATTAGTGCTTAATTCATTTTAAGCTTAGATTTCATTTTAATAATATAAATTTATTTAGGAAGTTGATTCCATGAATTCATGTTTTGTTTTAGTTTGCTTTCATTTAATTTGATTCATATTAATTATTTAAGGCGTTTTTTTTTTTATAATTTTAAGTTATTAATAAAATCAATTCCACATTAGAAGGTGTCTGTGTTTAGTTTACTCTGATTTAGTTTCACTCATCGATTCAGTTTAGGCATTTTCTATAATATTAGTTCATTAATAAGATTAATTTTATGATTGAAAATTATTGTTTGCCTTGATTTGATTTGGTTCAGTTTAATTAATCGGGATGTGTTTGAGGGTTTAATTGATCATGTGCTAATTCTTGATTATTACTCTTAATTGATATGTTTCTTGAATATTAGTCATTAATTTAAGTTTGAATAGTTTATTGCTTTGGTAGTCTTTGGTGATTATTATTCTCAATTGACAAGTTTCTTGAATATTAGTAATTAATTCTTGGTGGGTATCTCATTAGCTTATTTGATCTGACTTTGAATAGTTTATTGCTTAGGTAGTCTCTAGTAAAATTTACTTTTCAAAGGCCATCAGAAAATAGTGAAGATTGACCTCTATTCTCACCATTTTAGTTTGTTCGGTTGTAAAAAATTCCATTTTGTGATTTTGTTTTTCTTTTGTTTGGCTTGGTAGTTTGTTTCTCGTGTTTTATTGTTTTCAAATTAATTCCTTTTATTTTAAAAATAAAATACTTTTTCTCAAAAGATCCCTTTGAAAATCTATTTTAAAATTCATTTAGAGTTTTTAGAATCAAAATCTCATTTACTTTTCAAATAATATGCAACCATGTCTTGATCGGTTTGCATCTTTCTCAGTTTTCAATAAAAGTTATGGTTTTGAGTGGAATACAAATTCAAGCTTGTGGTCCCAAATAAATGGGATAATTCAAGGCTAGATTAGTGCATATCAATTGGGGAATTGGTGAAACCCCTACATAAAAAAATCTTTTTAAAATTTTTGCTACCACCTTTGCTACTTATTGAAATCATGTTTATCTATTTTTTTTTTAGGAATTATATACCTGATATAAGTGATAATTGATGATTTCGTATACTTTGATCATTTTCGCTATGCTAGTTAGATAACAAGCATGCTAAGATTTCTTTATTTTATCATTATCTAACCTCTCATGTCTTGCGGAAGCACATTATAAGTTATCTATGCTATCCAGGTACGCCTCCTAACACCCACCTTCTAAATTTAGTGAATATGTTTGTCGTTGTGAACTATGCCTATGATTGATAGTGCTTGGGTGTCTTAATATTTGTTTCATTATTCATTTATTTCTGATAAAGCGCATGCTGGATGATATATTATTTGAACTAACTTTGGTGTCTTGTGATAGCACATAAGAAGCAGTCCAAGTACACACCCTAAATTTTCTTTCTGATTTGTCATTGGTTTTCTTGTTTAGCATGTTATTTTTTGGAAATCACCTTAGTTTAATGAATTAAATTTATTGTTATATGGTAATTGACCACTTACTAAGATTTTAAGGTAGCATTGCCTAGCTAGGATTTGGAGGCAAACTAATTTTTTTTTTTATCACATGAAACTTGTTTATGATAATTTTGAAGGAACGTGACTATTTTACAATCAAATATCTTTCTAATCTTAATTATTTCACCTGACCATTTGAAAGAATCAAATTTATTATTAATTTTATCGAAATTGACCGCTTACTTAAATTTAATGTAACATAGTTTCACTTAGTTGGTGAAGCAAACTTATGTTTTTTAGCACAACATTTGTTTATAATGATTTTTAGGATCATAACTACTATGCAAGAAAATTTCTTTGCAATCTAAATTGCTCAACTTGACCATTTGAATGAATTAAATTTATTGTTATATAGAAATTGACCATTGATTAAGATTTTAATGTGGCATAGTGTAGCTAAGATTTGGAAGCAAACTGATATTTTATCACACAACACTTATTTATGATGATTTTTTTAGGAACACAATAATTTTACAATCAAATATTTTTTTAATTCGAATTGCTCTACCTGACCATTCGAAAGAATCAAATTTATTGTTTTATCAAAACTGGCTACTTACAGAAATTTAATCTAGTATGGTTTATCTCAATTAGTGAAAAAAAATCTTTTTTTTTTTTTTAGCACGACACTTGTTTATAATGATTTTCAGGAACATAACTACTACCCAAGAAAATTTCTTTGCAATCCAAATTTCTCTATTTGACCATTTAAATGAATTAAATTTATTATTATATAAAAATTGACCACTAATTAATTGAGATTTTAATGTAGCCTAGTGTGGCTAAGATTTAGAAGAAAACTTATTTTTTATCACACGACACTTGTTTGTGATGATTTTTGTGGAACATAACTATTTTATAATAAAATATTTTTGTAGTCCAAATTGTTCCACTTGACCATTCGAAAGAACGAAATTTATTGTTTTAACCGCTTACTTCAATTTAATCAACATTGTTTAGCTCAATTGATGAAGCAAATTAATTTTTTTTAGTACAAAATTTCTAAGATCATAACTACTATGCAAGAAAATTTCTTTGCAATCCGAATTGCTTAATCTAACCATTTGAATGAATTAAATTTATTGTTAATAAAAATTGATCACTAATTATTATTTTAATATAGTATAGTCTAGCTAAGATTCAGAAGCAAACTGATTTTTTATCATACAAAACTTGTTTGTGATAATTAGAATGAATTATCAAACACCCTTTCAGAAGAAGCTTTTTTCATTATTGCTTAAGTTCACGCTAACAATTTTAAAAAATGCGGTTCTCTAAGGGTGATTAATTAGTTGCATAACCCACCCCCTTTTCTTTCACCCGATATGCCTTGCCACATGGCCATGGCTTCTTCCTTACAAGAAATAGACGGAACTATTCACTATCATGTGCATTTCTGAGTACGTGTCTTTATAACTAATATTTTAGCATAAAACTTTAGAGCAACCAAAAAGCTGGAGCTGTGAGTGGAGTGAAATAAGTGTACGTCTTAATGAATGAATGTACATTGCAGTGAGCCTGTGGATTCTAAAAGTTACACACTCTCAATGAATGCCTTCGTTATTCATGATCTTGCTGTGCTAAAAAAGAAAGCTCTGCTGTATGTTGTGAGAGGTCAATAATTGATCTTCGAAATATCACACATAATGACTATGACGTTGCCACAATGTACATTAGAGGCTTCTCAGATGATGGAAAAGGAAACAACGATCACTTTCATATAATATAAACACACAAAATACTGGTATTTGTGACATGGAAAGGAGGTCTTAGGATCATTCACAAATCACAATCCCAACAGTTTGTATTTAATGTCATCTAAGAACCCAAAAAACGCATACCTCCAAGCCCTGTTGAATGCTAATGGGCCAAAAACTGCCCAAAAACCCACCACGAATCCTAGTGGCATGCCCATATAAAACCACTTCATATCGATCCATCCATCCTTATCTTCCTTATCTTCGTGAAAACCATGATTTTCTATCAGTTCATCACCTCTATAACAAGTATGGTCTTCATCAGCCATTATTGGACCTTCCGGTGCATTGTCTCCAGCACAAGCATCTGGAAGTGGATACCCACAGAGCTTATGATTGCCAATATAACTCTCTCTTTCAAAGGTCGCAAATTGGCATCTTGATGGAATTCTACCGGAGAAATCATTGTATGATAAATTTAAGAAAATCAAGAACCCTAAACTTTCCACACTTTGAGGAATAACACCAGAAAGTTTGTTCATAGAGAGATCAAGAGACTCCAAACCTTGCAAGAGTCTAATCTCATGGGGAATATTTCCTTCGAGATGATTTTGAGACAGGTTCAAGGATATCAAAACATGGAGACTTGTTAGTTCTTCAGGTATATTGCCTGATAAGTTATTGTAGGAGAGATCCATGCTGACTACCATGGAAAGGATAGCCCTGAAAACTAATTTTCTTCCTTTTATCACAACAACCATTGCTTCCCTGAATTCTGCGGTCCAATAATCACTATGAAAAAAGGGCTCTTCTGAATTTGGGTATGCCATGGCTAGGAGACTGCCAAAGCATCTCGGAATGGATCCCGAGATATTATTGTCTGCAAGGTCCAAGATTTGAAGGGATTCCAGACGGCAGAATTCTTGAGGAATATTTCCATCGAACTTATTTGATCGAAGGGCAAGAATCCTCAGGCGGAATATGGTGTACCCTGTTAAATACTTCTCGCCAAGCTTCCCAATCCATCTTGGTAAGCTCCCAGTGAATTGATTCTCACTAAGATCCAAAACAACTAAATTTTTGCAGTTCTGCAACGAAGTTGGTAGAACTCCAGAAAGATGGTTGTTGCGCAAGTGCAATGACCCGAGTGAAATTAAATTGCCCATCGAGCTAGGAATGTTTCCGGTCAAATTATTATCCCCCAATTTTAACACCAACAATTTTGTCCAGTAGCTCCAACAATCAGGAAGTTCTCCTGCTAAAAGATTTCCTGAAAGATCTAAGTATGTCAATGAATATGCTCCTTCAATCCTTCTACACAAGGTGGGTGAAAGAGATCCATTAAATGAGTTATTGGAAAGAGATAATTCCAACATACTAGGAGAAATTTGGGGCAATGGGCCAGCCAACCTGTTTGAACCAAGATTGATCCTGGATGACAAAGGTAAACTCTTTGGCATGTTGCCACTAATCTGATTGTCAGATAGATTTATAACATCAATATGGGGTAGCATCCAGAACCATGCGGGGATGACATCTGAGATTCCTGTATTGGACATGTCCAGAATTTTCAAATATTTTTGTGTTTGAAGCCATGCAGGAAATTGAGGGCCTAAAAGGCAAAAACTAAAATCTATTGAGGTGAGCTGGAAGGGAGGAGTCCAATTAGAGCTCACTCGCAAAGTTAGTGAATTTGAAGATGCAATTAACTCTTTCAAATATTTTAGATTGGTAAGGTGCTTTTCAGACACAACACCTATGAAAAGGTTCTCAGAAATATCCAAAAAACGCAAGGATAACAATTCTCCTAATGAAACAGGAATTGGACCATGGAATGAATTCCATGACAAGTCAAGATGTACAACTGAAGTGAGGTTCCCAATGTTACTAGGAAGCCTACCAAGAAACTTGTTGGACGACAGGTTGATTTTTTGAAGGCTAGAGATACACAACCAATATGGAATAGTAGAAGAGAAGCTGTTGTAGGAAAGATCTAGGAATACAAGAGAAGTCATGTTGCGAAGACCTACTGGAATTGGACCATGAATGCTGTTGGAGCTTAAATTAAGCATCATAAGAGAACTAAGACTTGAAAACCAATTAAACCTTGAAGAAATAAAGTTGTTTTTTGAAAGGTCAAGGCTGTGTAGAGATGAAAAATTAACATGCGGAAGAGGAGCAATGGTATCAAGTCCACAACCAGACAAGTGTAGAAGTGATAAAGAAGGGAGCTTATTAATTACCTCAAGCCAGTTTGCAGCCTTGCGTATGTTCACTCCGCTCATGTCAAGGACTTGTAAGGAAGTGAGATTACCAACCCATTCAAGATCCTCAACATTCAGACTATTACCTTTGATGTCAAGATGCTGCAAGTTGGATAAATTTCCAAGCTGTGTAGGAATGGGACCAGCAAAACCTGCATTAGCGAGGTTAAGATATCTCAATGTCACCAGTGAAGCAAAAAATTGTGGAATTTGAGATCCTCCAAAGTAATTGCCGCTCAGGTCCAAGCAACGAAGATGTTTCAAGTCCAGCAAGGAATTACTTATCACTCCATGTAATTTATTTTCTCCAAGCACAGCAAGATCATCCGAGTACCGAAGGTTGAGCTTCACAACATGCCCTGTGATGTTGTCACAGCCAACTCGGTCCCACACACAGCACTCTTCACCCGTCCAAGATGAGAGCCGGTTTAAAGGATCAGAAACATGGCTTCTGAAGCTCAGGAGGGCTCGTTTTTCTCTTCCTCTGCAAATAACACGACTTGGATTCCCAGCACAAAAACTAACTTCAGTGTTCCCTTGAAAGAGAAACCAAAGCAAGATAACCACCGCACTTCTCATGTGTCTCTCCATTAATAGGTTATACACATTCATGGAGCACAATGGAAAATAGAAGGGCTTAAGGATCATTTATAGGCATTATGAGAGGGATGACTGTAGGATTTACATTGGGAATTTATAGTCATGAGAAGGATGACTATAGGATTTACATCGGGGATAAAATATGAAAGTTTTGTGACTTTAGGCTATTTTTCTAGAATCTAGATCACATGAGAAGAGATGATTTTGCTTCAAGTTATGCAAGTAAGAGCACATTTGGTAGTGATTTTAGGAATTACTTTTAATATTTTTAATATTTAAAATTTTTTATCATTCAAGTGTTGAAAATACTATAAATGCTTTCTAAAATCATTCCGAAACACACTCTAAAAGAGTGCATTTGGTAGTGATTTTAGAAAATATTTCTAACTTTTTTTATACTTCCAAGATAAAAATTTTCAAGTCTTAAAGTGCGTTTGATAGTGATTTTAGAAAATATTTCTAGCATTTTTAACACTTAAATGATACAAATTTTAAAATATAAAAAAGTTTTAAAACACTTTCTAAAATCACTTCAAACAAACTTTTAAAATGTTTAAAAACAAGGATAAGTTTTTTAAATTTAATGGGAAGCTTATGACAGATGAAAAGACTGAAGCTACCCTTTTTATCTGTGCAAAGGAGATAGGATGTTAAGAGTGAAAAACAGAGTAGAACAGAGGAAATAAGAGTCACAGCATGGGAGAGATATAACTGGTCGTCTCTTTCTTCTTTCTCTCTTTACCTCTATATAGATAAGATTGCAAATGCTTAGAGACTCTTAACTGATTCGGTTTTTCAGCTAATTCTAACATTAACCTCAACTAATTCTGGAACTATTAAAGCTAAATTCAACTAACTCCGAAATGATTTTATTCTCTAACATTCAGTTTAACATTGTAGGAATCTTCTTCCCCCAATTTTTTTTTCATCACTATAGCTGAGGTTCAAGCTATGCCTAAATAAATAATTCAATTGCTTGTATCTTTTCTTTCTGCAATTTTTTTTTAAGGCCGGCAAACCTTTCGCGGATGGATTTCTCTCCACTGGCTTAAACAAAGACCAAGAATTGACACCGGGCGAATGGACTTTTAAGGACAGGAAAACAGAAACGAAAAGTAGAGTCATCTCATGGTGAGGATAAAATATTTTATACATGAGAAATTTTGAAAAACAACCACAATAAAAGTCATCTTATGATAGGGATAAAATATCATTTGGGTAACCAAACTAGCTCAAGTTGTTCACATTTTGAGATAAGAATTTAGCATCAATTTTCGATGACAATTGAATTTTATTTTTCCATTAGAATGGGTTTGTACATGCTCTGCAAGTAACGAGTGTGACATTAAGGCTATGTTTAGTCCCTAAAAAATTCAAGGGAAAATATGAGAAAAAGAAAATAAAGAGAAAAAGAAGAAGGAAAGAAAAAATGAAGGAAAATAAAAAAAATAAAGTTAAAGCCCATAAATTATTTTTATTTGCTACTTCAAATTCATTTTATTTATTTTAACTTATCAATAAAAATATTAAATAATTTAAAAATACTTAAATTTCTAATTAATTTTAATTATATTTAATTTTATTTGGAATTTTTTTATAGAACAACCAAATAGGAAAAAATTATTTTTTTAATATTTTTTCTTTCTTTAATACTTTTTTAGACCAAACATAACCTAACAGTTTTTTTTTTTTTTTTAAATGTTGAGGGCTTGACCCGCAAATCAAAGCAATAAGTGTGACATTAACTGTTTTTAAAAGAAGGGTGAGTCTAATTAACTGTTTTTAAAAGAAGGGTGAGTCTAATATGGAGTGCTTTACCTGCAAGTCTTGAGTGTGATATTTCATAGAGAGTGTGGATATAGTCTTGTCATGTTTGTGGTTGCAATTAGGTTGGCCGTGCTTGACGGGCAAAGAGTCAAGTGACTGAATTTTCTGGGTTTACTTAGATTAGCCAATTTCTTACATAGTCAAATTTGTGTATTAGAAAATGCAGTTTTACTAATGAAAAAGCAATTATCCAAGATTACATAGTTTATATTGGATTCTTAGAAAGTACTTAAGAAAGAAAAACAATTCTTAAAGAAGGTGAATATAGTCTTGTCATGTTTGTGGTTGCAATTAGGTTGGTCGTGCTTAATGGGCAAAGAGTCAAGTGATTGAATTTTCTGGGCTTACTTAGATTGGCCAATTTCTCACATAGTCAAATTTATGGATTAGAGAATGCAATTTTACTAATGAAAAAGCAATTTATCCAAGATTACATATGTTATGTTGGATTTATGGAAAGTACTAAGGTAAGACAAAGTGGTAAGGGAAATAATTTTCTCATATTTGATTGTTTTATGAAAAATACCAAAGAAAAATAAAATATAATTAAGATTAATTAGAAATTTATACATTTTTAAATTATTTAATCTTTATATCGAAGAATTAAAATAAGTAAAATGATTTTAAAATAACATATAAAAATAATTTATTGATTTTAAATCTATTTGTTATTTTTCTTTTTCTTTTTTCTTCCTTCCATTTATTTCTCTCTATTTTTTTTCTCGCATTTTCTCTCAAATTAAATTTTCTGAGAATCAAATATAATCATAAACTTTCTCCCAATCAACATGTCACATAGTGTCCCAAACAAATAAAAGAGGCTTTTAATAATGATAAAAATAAAATAAAAAAAGAACAATTATGTAGGGGGCAGATGGAGTTGATAATGGCCTCAAAAAGCACAAAATTTGCATAATTGCTTTGAATGGGTAGAGCAAGTTTGTGAATTGCTCTTGAGGATTATATGCCCATTTTGTTAGCAAAAAATACCCAAAACACCCTTAAGAGGGGTTCTTAAAAAATTGGATATTGAGTCCCTGATGCCAACTATGAATAGTCGAGGTTGCAATTACTAAACGAGAAGGAGACTAAAATAATTCCCAAATGTGAGAAATTCCGAATCCCCAAAATCTCAAAA
Source organism: Vitis riparia (assembly GCF_004353265.1). Lineage (NCBI taxonomy): Eukaryota > Viridiplantae > Streptophyta > Magnoliopsida > Vitales > Vitaceae > Vitis > Vitis riparia. The sequence continues at coordinate 12,937,769 of NC_048431.1, forward strand.
ACTCCAAAATCCCTCCCTTAAAACCTGAGAATTCTATTGTTAGCAAGCATGGATCCTAAGAGTAAATCACAAATCTCTGTCACCTACACTTGTCGATCTAAGGCATGAATATCCATTTTTTGAAAATCCTAGCGTTGATGACGGAGGAGTAGAAGGAAAAGTAGATTTCAAAGTTGTCCCCATCGATATGCCATAGCTTAAGATTTGTCACGGTTTAACGAACGAGTGTTTGGGTATGTGCTATACTATACTTTCCTTCTTGTTTTCCTATGATTGTTACTTTCATCCATGGATTTTATTATGGTGTTAAGGAAGAGTTGTGGTAAACCATCTTCACTTAAACGACTTAATATTGCAGATGCACCCATGATTAAATTTCTTTCTTAGCTAGAATCAAACTATCGGGATTAAATTCTTTTCTTTTGGTTTGATATTTAGACTTATTATCTTCACTTTTTTTTTTTTCTTTTTTTAGGTCTAGGCATCTTCATTGTTTTTTCCATTCTCTCATTTTTTTTTTTGTCTAATATTGTTTGTTGTTTTTTAGTTGTTTTGAAGTAAACAAGAACTTGTTGAGGACTATGAATTTTCTTTCCCATAAATTGTTGAGATCCATGATGAGTTTTCCAGTACCCTCAATTAATATTCTCTTGGGGATATGCCTTGGATAAGATATCTTCTTAATCTAATTCTATTTAAATTAGTACATTTGACTCCTATTGAGATGTGGATAGGATGTAAACCTAGTTTATATCATGTTCGCATATGGGGGTGTCCAACATAGGTGTCGAAGCCAAAGGTATACAAGTTAGAACCAATGATGAAAATATCAGTTTTTACAAATATATCGGTAATTGGATTTTAAAGATATATCGGGATGTATCAGGAAATATAGGTGGATATTTTGATAAAAAAATATCAATGAACAAAAATTAATTAAAACTTAAAAAATGATTAAAAAAACAATAATATACATTGAAGTTGTTTTAAGCGGAAAATTGATATTTTATGATAAATTTAAAACATTAGACAATAATATTTTGAATTTGAAAATAGATTAATATTAAAATGAAAATGTATGTAGTATTTTATTTAAAAACATTGAAAGTTTTATTTGTAAATTTATATTTATCTTGTATTTAATTACTATATAAAATACATAATAAGATAAAATTAACTTTATATTTGTCCTGTGTTTAATTATTATATAAAATGAAATAAGTAAAATTAACTTAATTATAATAATTTTACTTTAATTAATTTATAATATATAAAAGATTAGTAAATATGTATACATATAAACTCTTATGTGCATATGTATTATCAAACCACGTGGTTGGGTGGCACTTGGCAGGAGCCTACTTATTTTTTTATTCTCTCAAGTCACAAATTTAAATCCTCCTATTACAAGTTTAAGTGTATTTTCTATTCTATTTAGGCAATCCACATCAGTAAACAACAAGCAAAAAAAGTCCATATTTAATATGTGGGTATCGTGCTTCATTCATAATGCTAAGCAGGTTTACATAAGGGCAAGCCCATTATTGAGAAAATTATACTAAGTTAAATATTTTTTTTAAGGAAACTAATTATAGTGACATGCCCAAAAAACCTCGAGTTTTGAGGAAAACTAATATAATCATGCAATGGCATTGCCAAAAAATTACCGATAAATCCTACCATTTTTATCTATGGTTAGAACAAAGGTCAGAAGTTTGTTAATTTGTTCGGTATTTAAAAAGGATTAAAGGTTATTATTTTTATAGTCAAGTCAACCAAAAAGTATTTGTCAATACAAATACAAAATTTCTAGAATATAACTATATGATGAGAAATAAGTTTAGGAGTGAGGTCAATTTGAAAGCACAATATGAGACTCTCACAACAGCATAGAAAATTATAGATCTAATGTCAACTATTCCTATTTCTAGTACACCGATGTCTCATTGTATTGAGAAGGTTGTTATACAACTAAACTGATTCATGTATTTGGGAGAGAGTCTTTCGAAGCCATTCCAAAGAAACATGAGATCGATCTCACAAATTATGATGAAGCAATAAGCGATGTGGATGCTCATCTTTGGTAAAGAGCTATAGAGGCAGAGTTAGAATTTATGTATTTTAACCAAGACTAGGAGCTTGTAGAAGCACCTAAAGGTATAAAACTCATAGGGTGCAAGTGGGTCAAAAAGAGGAAAAGTGGAGTAGATAGAAAGGTTGAGATATATAAGGCTAGGCTTATAATGAAGGGTTATAGTAAAAAACTTGGTTTTGTCTATACAGATACCTTCTCACCGTAGCTATGCTCAAGTCCATTAGAGTACTCATATCCATTGCAGTACATCTCAATTATGAGATATGGAAAATGGATGTCAAGACTACATTTTTGAATAACAATCTTGATCAGAGCATCTATATGATGCAACTAGATGGTTTCATAGCAAAAGATCAAGAGCATATAGTATGCAAGTTGGATAAATCCATTTATGGATTGAAGCAAACATCTTTTTCATAGAACAAATGTTTTTTATCAAGAAGGCAAGACCTTTAACTTTGATTAAAATGAGGATGAACCTTGTGTGTACGAGAAGACGCTGGGAAACATGGTAGTCTTTATGATCTTGTACATCAATGACATTCTACTTATTGGTAATGATGTAAGGTTATTGTCATCAGTCAAAATCTATTTGTCTACTTAATTCTAGATGAAGGATCTAGGAAAAACACAATATATTCTTATAATTAAGGTCCTAAGAAACCATAAGAATAGGAATTGACTCTGTCTCATGCCACCTATATTGATAACCTTTTGGTTAAGTATGTGATGTAGGATTCCAAGAAGGGTTTGTTACATTTTAAGCATCGAATTCCTTTTCCCCAATATCAGCGTCCTAAGACACCTGAGGACAAAAAGTGCATGTAGGAAGTACTCTATGCCTAAAGTGGGTAGCGTTATGTATGTGATAATATGCACTAGGGTACATATTTGCTTTTTAGTAGGTATAATGAGTAAATATTAATCAAATTCAGGACAAGAACACTAGAAAACTATCAAGCATATACTCAAGTATCTTAAGAAAATAAGAGATTATATGCATATATTCCCCAATGATGAGATAGTACCTAGAGGGTACATAAATTCATACTTTCAGTGTGATAAGGATTCTTATCAGTCTACCTCTGGTTTTTTATTTAATTTTGGTAGTGCAATTGTTAGTTGGAGAAGTGTGAACCAATCTTGCATTGTTGACTCTACTATGAAAATTGAGTACATTGTAGTTTCGAAAGTAGCAAAGGAAGTCTTTAGGCTTAGGAAGTTCCTCATGGAACTTAGGGTAGTACCCTTGGCTTTATAGCCTATGATGCTATTTTGTGGCAACGATGGGGTTGTGACACAATTTAAAAAACAAAGAAACCATTAGAAAGTTAAACACATAGAGAAGAAGTACCACTTGATTCATGAGATAGTTTAGAAGGTTAGTGGTTAAGAAGATACCTTTTGTAGAAAACCTGGTGAATCACTTCACCAAGACATTGACAAGGAGAGTCTTTGATAGTCACAAGGATAGCATAGGTATCAAATATATACTTGATTTACTCTAGTAGCATGATGCTTTTAGGGCTAATGGGAGATTGTTAGGATAGAGTCCTTAAATGCATGTCATGATGTAACAAATTTAGAATTTATTATTTATTTAATAAAGTTCTAATTGCACTTTAATATATCCTTATTCCATACATTGTACCTTACAAGCGTTTTGGTCTACATATATTCCATTGTACATGATTTAGGTGCATTAGGAATTTCACAAAAGATCCAAGTCATGAGTTTCTTATAAGTAGATGACTTATTCATAGCCAATGCATGGACTTAGGCAATTCATTAAAGGTTGTAATGCACTACCTCCTAATTGGAAAGATGACTAGTCTTGGCCATTAGGATGAGTTTTCCATGATGAGTCCACTAGTATATATGGTTGCACATTGGACAAGACCTAAGATAAGTCATGATATAAGGCTATCGAGTTGTCATGACTTCACCAAACTACTATGTTGTATTGTCTCTCAACCTTGAAAGAACATTAAACTTGTGCCAAAGTTAATAATGGTTTTGACCTATGGGTAAGATCTTAAAGTGATCATATATTCCTTATGGATTGGTTCATTATTGATGGAAACTAGTAGCAATAGATATTCTCAATAAAAACACCATGTTATCTCATGACTTTGAGATAGTGTGTCCCTTAGGGTAATCCTAAGGTTGTGTGTTCATGTAAACTATGACCATAGTAGTTCCTTAAGTGGAACTTAATATCAGCTTATTGTGAGTTAAGATATGTCAATTGATCACACTATATAAGAATTTAGAACACAAGGATAGTAAAGGTAATCTTGAGATGCTGATAGCTTTCACCTTATTAGATTATAAACACTAGTTCATTGGGAGATTGTATTCAATGGATAGCAGGTTATGGACCCAAACAGTTAGTGTCTCATCGTCATTTACATAGGGTATTGGAGTGAAGTTAACTCTCTATAGTGAAATTTTTTCAGAATTAGACACTTAATGAGTCAGTACTATCATGTGGGTTCTAATGGTCCCCGTTCAAGCTCATATACCTTAATGATATGATTTATGAGAGTTGAATTAGCTTTTAGTTCACTTATGTGAACAAGGGTATTTTGGTAATTTGACAAGGTTGCACAAAGGTTAGTGGATGATATCTCTAAATTGGGCTAATTGATTAATTAGATGATCTTATTAGGTTAATTAATCAATTAAGACCATTTTTAAGCTAGATTTACTCACTTAAACCCATAATGGGCTTAAGTCACTTAAGCTCAATAAGAACCTTATAAATATGCCTTTAGAGATTAGGTTTTAGGCTTCTTCTACAATTCTCCACACGAGAGAGGGAGAGTTTTAGCCTCCATCCTCCAAGCCTCTACCATTTGAGTGCCAAGGTTCAAAGTTAAGTCATCAAGTGAAAAATCATAGGTCCACGAGACTTTTGGCAACATTGTTTTGTTCTTCACATAAAGGAAAATATTTGGGAACATCTAGATCAGTGGTAAGTTTTTTTTATTCAAATATCTAGATCCATTTTGGTTATAAAAAAAATATGTTTTTTCATTCGTTGCTAAAATCTAGATGTCTTAAGAAGTTATTATATGCATCTAACCTAATCTTGGGATATGAAACAGAGTAATTCAGAATTCTCTATAAAAAAAGACCATATAGAATGAAAATAGTCCAAAAACAATAGGTATACCAACTTGAACACATGGATGGAAAAAACATCATTATCCCTGGCACGTGTGTAATTTAAAAAAAGTACTTCCAATAAAAAATATTAAAAAAATACATTCCCTAAAAAGCTAAGTGGTATTTAAAAGGCACTCACCCATGTCGAGCCCTCCTCCCCCACCTCTAGAAAAGCCTCCTTTGACCAACCCCTTGTGGTTCATATCCCATACAGACAATCACCTAAATGACAAAAGCCGCCCAGGTTGAGCACCTCCCTTGTGGTTCACAACTCCTTATAGCCCATGGCTTATATAGGCAATCACCTCAAAGGTTGCTTAAAAGGTTTAATGTTTGAGAAACTAAGCCAATTAGCTCTCCTTTTGGTGATCACTTCAAGCAATGTAAGAAATCTTGTTCCATTTAAGATGAATAGAGAAAAATGGGAAATATTCTTTACTCCTCAACTATAGGGAATTTGGTGTATGCCATGTATACATGAGGCTAAATAATGCAGTTGGAGTGTGAGAAAGTTATTTTCTAATCTAGAAAATAAGCATCAAGAGGTAGTAAAGTAGATCTTCAAGTACTTGAGAGGTAGCTCAAATATGCACTTATATTTTAAGGAAGCTCGGATAGTCTTAGAATGACTTACAAACATAGATATGATTGATAGCATTTTGTAGGAGTTATTTCATGGCATTCGAAGTTATAAAAGTGAATTGTTTTATCCACAACAAAAGCTAAATATATGGATACCACTAAATCAATGAAGGATATATTGTAGTTAAAAGGCTTTTTTCAAGAATAATAAAAGCTAAGTATATTCCTATCATTAAAGCAATGAAGGATATGTTGTAATTAAAAAACTTTCTCTGAGAATTAGGTTTAAAGAAAGATGAGTATGTGGTTTATTGTGATAAATAGTGATACAAATCTAAGTAAGAGCACCATGTACAATTCCAAAAGTAAGCATATTGATATGAGATATCACTAGCTAAAGGATACAGTTAAAGAAAAAACAACTCAGTTGAAAAAGATTCACATAGATGAGAATGTCTTATACATATTGGCCAAAATGTTTCCTAATCAGAAGCTTTAGTTATGCATTGGCATGGTGGGATTGCACTCTATGTGAGAAAGTTGGCATACCTCCCTTACATGATGGAAGGAAAGATTGTTGGGCTAACCAATATATAGGTTCTAGCATATGAGTGTGTTTTTTCTTTTAAGGCCCATATTTTGGCCTACTCTCCATGATTTTTTTTATTTTTTTAATCACAATTTGGACAACAACTAAAGTTATGTTTTGTGAAGCCATAGAACCATATTTAAGAGTAGATCGTGAAGAGTAAAAAGATGAGGAAAATAGAAAATGAAAGAAAATCAAGGATTTTTTCTAGGCATTTTCAAGGTTCAAGGTTTTTTATTTAAGTCCAATGATAATGCTTAAGAAGTTCCTCACGGAACTTAGGGTAGTCGTCTTGGCTTTATAGCCTATGATGCTATTTTGTAACAACGACTGGTCTGTGACACAATTTAAAAAACAAAGAAACCATTAGAAAGGTAAACACATAGAGAAGAAGTACCACTTGATTCATGAGATAGTTCAGAAGGTTGATATAGTGGTTAAGAAGATACCTTTTGTAGAAAACCTAGTGGATTCCTTCACCAAGACATTGACAAGGAGAGTATTTGATGGTCACAAGGGTAGCATAGGTATCGGATGTATACTTGATTTACTCTAGTAGCATGATGCTTTTAGGACTAATGGGAGATTGTTAGGATAGAACCCTTAAATGCATGTCATGATGTAACAAATTCAGAATTTATTATTTATTTAATAAAGTTCTAGTTTGCACTTTAATTTATCCTTATTCCATTCATTCAGAGTGTTGATATAGTGGTTAAGAGGATATCTTTTGCAGAAAACTTGGTCAATACCTTTACTAAGACATTAACATGGAGAGTCTTTGATGATCACAAGGATAGCATAGGTATTAGATGTATACTTGTTTACTCTAGTAGCATGATGCTTTTAGGGCTAATGAGAGATTGTTAGGATAGAACCCTTAAATGCATGTCATGATGTAACAAATTCAGAAATTATTATTTATTTAATAAATTTCTAATTGCACTTTAATTTATCCTTATTCCATGCATTGTACCTTACGAGCATTCTGGTCTACATATATTCCATTGTACATGACTTCGGTGCATTAGGAGTTGCACAAAAAATCCAAGTCATGGGTTTCTTGTAAGTAAATGACTTGTTCATAGCCAGTGCATAGACTTAGGCAATTCATTAAAGGTTGTAATGCACTACCTCCGAATTGGAAAGATGACTAGTCTTGGCCATCAGGATGAGTTTCCCATGATGAGTCCATTGATCACACTATATAAGAATTTGGAACACAAGGATAGTAAAGGTAATCTTGAGACGCTGATTGCTTTCACCTTGTTAGATTATAAACACTAGTTCATTAGAAGATTGTATTCAATGGATAGCAGGTTATGGACTCAAACATTTGGTGTCTCATCATCATTTACATAGGGTATTGGAGTGAAATTAACTCTCTATAGTATAATGTTTAGTTAACTTTAGAACTAGACACTTAAGGAGTCAACATTGTCTTATGGATTCTAATGGTCCCCATTTGAGCTCATATATCTTAATGATATGATTTATGAGGGTTTGATTAACTTTTAGTTCACTTATGTGAATAAGGGTGTTTTGGTAATTTGGTAAGGTTGCACAAGAATTAATTAGATGATCTTATTAGGTTAATTAATCAATTAAGACCATTTTTAGGCTAGATTTATTGACCTAAGCCCACAATGGGCACAAGTCACTTAAGCTCAATAAAAACCTTATAAATACATATTTTAGGATTAGGTTTTAGGCTTTTTCTACCATTCTCCACACTAGAGAGAAAACTTTAGCCTCCATCTTCCAAGTATCCACTGATTGAGTGCCAAGGTTTGAGGTTAAGTCATCCAATGGAAGATCATGGGTCCACGAGACTCCCGACAATATCGTTTTGTTCTTCACAAAAAAAAAAAAAAAATGATTTGGGAACATCTAAATCAGTGGTAAGCTTTTTTATTCAAATATCTAGATCCATTTTGTTTTTTAAAAAAAAATGTGCTTTTTCATACGTTGCTAAAATCTAGGTGTCTTAAGAAGTTATTGTATGCATCTAACCTAATCTTGGGACAGCTAGAGAACAGAATAATTTAGAATTCCCTATAAAAAGGACCATATAGAATGAAAGTAGTCCAAAAACAATAGGTATACCAACTTGAACACATGGATGGAAAAAAACATCATTACCCTTGGCATGTGTGTAATTTTAAAAAGTACTTCCAATAAAAAAGATAAAAAAAAACATTCCCTAAAAAGCTAAGTGGTATGTAAAAGACACTCACCCATGATGAGCCCTCCTCCCCTCTAGAAAAGCCTCCTTTGACCAACCCCTTGTGGTTCATATCCCATATAGACAATCACCTAAAGGACAAAAGCCGCCCAGGTTGAGCACCTCCCTTGTGGTTCACAACTCCTTGTAACCCATGGCTTATATAGGCAATCACCTAAGAGGTTGCTTAAAAGGTATAATGTTTGAGAAGCTAAGCCAATTAGCTCTCCTTTTGGTGATCACTTCAAGCAATGTAAGAGATCTTGTTCCATTTAAGATGAATAGAGAAAAATGGAAAATATTCCTTACTCCTCAACTATAGGGAATTGGTGTATGTCATGTATGCATGAGGCTAAATAATGCAATTGGAGTTGTGAGCAAGTTCTTCTCTAATCTAGGAAAAGAGCATCAAGAGGCAGTAAAGTAGACCTTTAAGTACTTGAGAGGTAGCTCAAATATGCACTTATATTTTAAGGACACTCAAATAGTCTTGGAAGGATTTACAAACATAGTTATGATTGATAGCATTTTGTAGGAGGATTTATTTCATGGCAATCGAAGTTATAATAGTAAATTGCTTTATCCACAACAAAAGCTAAATATAGGATACCACTAAATCAATGAAGGATATATTGTAGTTAAAAGGCTTTTTTCAAAGAACAATAAAAGCTAAGTACATTCCTACCATTAAAGCAATGAAGGAGAAGTTGTAATTAAAAAACTTTTTTTGAGAATTAGGTTTAAAGCAAGATGAGTATGTGCTTTATTGTGATAAATAGTGTTACAGATCTAAGTAAGAGCACCATGTACAATTCCAAAGGTAAGCATACTAATATGAGATATCACTAGCTAAAGGATATAATTGAAGAAAAAACAACTCAGTTGAAGAACATTCACATAGATAAGAATGTCTTATACATGTTAGCCAAAATGTTTCCTAAGCAAAAGCTTCAGTTATGCATTGGCATGGTGTGATTACTACTCAAAAAGTGCTATTTGATAGCTTTTAATTAATCCTTTTAAACACTTTTGAGTAGTAGTTAATGCCTTTTAACCCAATTAACATGTTAAGGCCCCTTTCAATCAATTCTAATCAAATTGTGTAAGTTTTGGTGTTTTTGTTAGTATTTTGATCACCAAAGCATTATGAGATTAAGGAGAATTATTTGGAATCCTTGTCAAAGCAATGGGAAGCTCAGAGGTATGAAGAATCAAAGCTTTGAAGCACTTTTGCCATAAACAAGTCTAGAATGCAAGGGAAAGCAAAGAGAATCCAACCATGAAGCATTCTTGATGACAGTCACTGCAGCCACTTTTGGAGCACTTCCTGATGTCCAAATTATGCATGTTATATGTCATTTGAAAGCTTAGGAAGTCAACAATCCAATGCTTCAAACCGTGTACAATTTGGAGCTGAAATGAGGAAGTTACAGCCTTTGGAAGATGACTACTCCAAGCTGAAGGAAGGATTCAGAAAAGTGTTGCGGAATCAGCCTTTTGTTGCGGAATGATTTCGCAACACTTTTGTACAGTGCTATGGATTTCCCCTGAAGCTTCACGCCGCGATGGAAGCCAAACACCACAAGATGGAAGTCCACTTCGCAGAGGTGTTGAATCAGCCTTTTGCTGCAAAGAAATTTCGCAGCCCTTCTTATGCACTTGCGAAATTTCGTAGACCTCATCTTTTACCTACGAAATGGTCCTTAGTGCTTCCCAATATTTGTAACCGACACTTGGAGATATTTTTCATTAGATTTTTGTTGCCTAAATGCCCAAATTCTCCTTGTATCCCACCAATTATAAGATTCCTTAGATTTTAAGTTAGGAATTTGGCTAAAATATCCATGTAATAGCTGTAAATGTAATTTTGGTTTAAATAGAGCCCGAGGAGCCTGTTCTGAGGGTGATGAACCTTTTGTAAAAGTTTCAAAGGAAGAAATATACAGAGCTTGAGCTCTGCTTTACCTTCTCACTTTGATTGTGTTTTTTTATTTATTTACTAAGTTATGCACTCTCTGAGGAGCTTTCCCCAGAGAATGAGTAGCTAAACCTTTTAGTTCCTTGGAGTTAAGGTTGCCGAGAAAGGTTCCAAGTGCAAGAATCAGAAGCTTTGTGGTTTCAGCTATGAACGAATAGAAAGTGTGTCCCATGAATGGTTTCTACGTTTTTAGTTAACTTAAAACGCCTTGGAGTCACCTGGGCCAACACTTGGTAAGGCAGGTGATCTCTAACCATGGAGATGCACTAGTTTACCCCTTGCGAGCCTCTGGTAGGTGACTTAAAGGTAGGATTTTCTAGAATTGCCAACACTTGGTAAGCTTTTGGACTCTAAGGAGACATCCATTAGTTATCTCTTGCGAGCTTGTGAAAGGAAGTCCAAGGTTAAAGATCACCTTGAATGGCAAAGGCTAGTGAGAGGCTCAAACCATTGCATGTTGCATCAGTGAGAGAATTAAAGCTGAAATCCAATTGAGGGATGCATTTGTACAGCACCTGTTAGAGAATTGACTTTATGTTAATTCTCTAATGTGAGGAATTGAACCAACTGACCGGAGCTATGCTATTGCATGAGGAACCTCCCTTGTAAACCTGAATCTCCAAGGAATGCGTTTCTTCTTAAGTAATTTTCATCACTTGCTGTGTTGTTAATCTAAGTCCAAACCTTTTTCAACCAAAGTTTGTGTTTTATTTCTTAAGTTATTCTTGAAATGAAACAGCACCAATTCACTTTGAATTGGTATCATTTTTAGTTTGAGTACCCTTCCCAGTGAACGATCCTAGAGCCACTATGCTATAGTAGTTTTTTCTTTGCTACCCTAGTTCATGGTGTTGTAGGTTATAAATTTTGTTGATTACTCCCGCCATCAAGGAGCACCAGCTGGACACGAATCAGCTGAGACACCAATTAGGCATGAATCATGGTGGGATTGGACTCCATGTGACAAAGTTGGCATACCACCCTCACGTGTTGGAGGGAAAGATTGTTATGCTAACCAATATATGGGTTCTAGCATATGAGTGTGTTTTTTCTTTAAGGCCCATATTTTGGGCTACTCTTCATGATTTTTTTTTTTAAGCACAATTTGGATAGCAACTAAAGTTATGTTTTGTGAAGCCATAGAACCATATGTAAGGGTAGATCATGAAGAGTAAAAAGAGGAGGAAAAGAGAAAATGGGAGAAAATCAAGGATTTTTTTCTAGGCATTTTCGAGGTTCAAGGTTGTTGATTTAAGTCTGATGAGGAAGCTTACCAGGTAACTCCTCTAAGTTCTATCTACCGTTATGAAAATCCTTTTTGATTATACTCTCTACACTCTCTTCTCTTTCTTTTTATTTATAAGTTGAGGGATTAGGATGATTGATTAATGAATTTTGTTCTTCTTATAAGAAGATTGGAAATAACTTCATAAAAAATAATAAGAATGTAACATTTTCTATGGTTAGCTCATATTTAGTAAGAATTTTATTTCTACCATTGTGTTGGTGGCATGCATACTTCTTTCCTTTTGGGTTTTTTTTTTTTTTATTTGCTTATTTTCACTTGTATCAAAACATGTAAATAATAATGTCAAGGGATGCGTACACAGAAATCCAATTCCATGCAGGACTCAAGTCTTGCGAAAATGAAAAATATATGATTTCATACCATGCATGAAGTCGAAACTCATGACCTCCCTTGGAATTGTTGACTTCGATTCTATATCTGATAGGATTTGCGCTTAATCCCTCACTGCAACTCCAACACCAATTGCACACAACCTTTTTCCACTGATTTTAGCCTCCAACAAAAAAATATCCACTAGTATTTCGTTCGGCATCACCGAAACGAAATTCAGCTTCTAAAATGGAGAGGAAGTGGGGAGTCAAACTGTGAGCCTTGAAGAATTCAAGGGGCTTAACTACCAACCCACACTAACTTAATATTCATGAATAAATAAATTTTAATTAATTTATTCTCAAATTTATTAAACTATGTGGTAATTTTTTAAATAATATTGTCTAATATTAAATGCAAAAGAATTATAAACTTCTTTCAAGTAAAATTATAAATTTTTAAGTATATACATTTAATAGAACATTTTTAATATGCCTATTATTATTTGTTTTATCATTTTTAAAGATTTTTTTCTTATTTTTATAAATTTTCATCAATTTCTCTATAATTAATATTTTTGTAAAACTTAGTTGATATTTTTATAATATTCGATATTTTATTCCTTAATACTCCTATTAGCCATGAATCCACATGAAAATGCTCAAATTAGGACATTGTTATCCCGAAATGATAATATGGTGTACTAAAAACTTTTTAAAAATTATTAAGAGTATCTCAATAAAACAATTGAGATTTCTTGCATTTGATAAGAATTAAATTCATTTCACTGGAAGATTAAGTCATTGAGTCGGTAGCCAAGTTTCATGATTACTTTGTCTAATTCATTCTTCATCACTTGCATCTGCAGGAACATACAGACAAAGTTTGTTATGTTATACCCACTTTAAATTCCAATTACATGGCAACAAGTTGAACCTGCTATATTTTTTATTGATCTATGATGGTGCCATAAACACTACTTAATAACCGAATCGATATTTTAAAAAAATTTAATAGCCCTAAAAGTTGAAGTACGTGCGATTTAATTTATAAAAGTTCATGTAGTGGGTGCATCCCTATTATTTAATTTAATTAAATAACCCTTGCGACTAAGCTATTGTATAAAAATAATTTTTCAAAATGATTCTCCTAACTGCTCCTCCAGTGGACTGTATAATGAACTGTCATATAATTTTTTTTAAACACGCTTAGGATTTTTGTGCATCCTTCTTCCTCTTTCTTGCTACTAAAGCTAGCCATGGTTTTTCCTATTCAATCAATGTCATCCTGAATATTAAATTATAACAATATTTTTTGTTCTCTAATGTGACTATTGACCCACCTAACACAAAAAACAATGCAAAAAACTATATAGATAAGCCCCTATAAATGCATCCAAATACAAGAAGCACCACAGCAATAGAGGGAGGAAGAGAATCAATGGAGAAGCAAAGTGAAGTGAAGTTGTTTGGGACATGGTCTAGTGGCTACTGCACCAGAAAAAAGTTAGCTCTCAAAGTCAAGGGCATACCCTACGAGTACGTAGAAGAAGACCTATCTAACAAGAGCGACTTGCTGATTCACCACAATCCTGTCCACAAGAAGGTGCCCGTACTCGTCCACAATGGGAAAGCCATTGCAGAATCGCTCGTCATCCTTGAATACATTGATGAGCACTGGAACCACACTCCCAAATTGTTGCCTGAGGATCCATATGAGAGAGCCAAAGTTCGATTCTGGGCCAACTTTTATGATCAGAAGGTGGTGTTAATTACTCTTCAACCATGTTATATTTGCGTCAAAAGTTAATTTTTCCAGTCTCATACAAGAAAATTTTTAAAAGGATTAATTGCATGTGACTAATGGTAGTGAAATTTTCTTCATATCAGTTTAAGCCAAGTATCTACAACATCATGACTTCCAAAGGCAAAGAGCAAGAAAAAGCCATAGAGGACTCCCGTGAGGTGCGCAAGGTGTTTGAAGAAGGCATAGAGAGAGATTTCCCAGCAAAATCTCCATTCTTGAATGGAGGCCCCTTGGGATTCCTCGATATTGTGGTGGGATCAAGTGCTTGCAATTTCAAAGCTATGAATGAGGCAGTTGGTGTTGTTGTCGACCCCGAAAAGAACCCTGCATTTTGCGATTGGGTGACTGCGATGAAAGACTGCCCACTGATGAAGGAGACCCTCCCACCTCATGATCGCCTGGTTGCCAAGATGAGATCCAAATTCTCTCTGCACTCTGCAGCCACCTAAAACTTGAATATTGTGGGAAAGATTATCAAGTTTCTACTTTCTACTATGAAATAAAGATATGCCTGAAGTTGTATTAAACTATAAATGGACTTGTGTATGCCCTGTTACCTAATAAATAAAATAATAAAAGTTTGGTAAATGAAATAGATGTTGGTCTATTTTAGAAGTCGATTTTAGGAAGGTTTCACGCTTTTTGAAAAGCCCTATATCTTTTCTGTTATATTTGATTCCCAAAAAATTTGGGAAAAGACATAAGAAAAAAATATATATAAATAAATAAATAAAATAAAAATTAGATTTAAAATCTATAAAATATTTTTACATATTATTTTTAATTAATTATATTTATATTAATTCTTCCTATAAAGATTAAATAATTTAAAAATGTTAGTTCTCCAAATTAAATCTTTATTTCAGCTATTTTGTTTAAACATATAAAGTCAAAATTTTTAAATTTTGATCTTAAATCGGAAGTTATGAATGACAAATTTTAATTTACTTTTTATTCAAATCTCTAATGAATTCGGACTGATTTAAGAAATAAATAAGCGTCACCACTTTTGGTGATCTTTTGAGAGTTGAAAGGGAACATAAAATTTCAAATACGTAGGTAACAATCTTTTTCTTGCAGTGTTCTTTGAATTTGCGAGGTAGTCGCTAAGAGAGAAGAGGATGCATGAACACAAAACCTGAATGTGGGCACATGCCAAATCATGTAATTTCTTAAGAAGGCCAAGGCTATTTGCTACTAGTTCCACCAGCGCTAGGATGATGACAAGGCTGCTAAGCAGTTTTCCAATTCAAATTTTTACATTAAAATATTTATCGTTCTCTCTTTAAAATATGTATTTCCTTGAATGTGAGGATCATGGTTTTAAAAACCAGACCGGACCGGCCTGTCCGACCATCGACCAGTCACGGTTCCAGTCCGGTCTGGCCAATTGAATTGGGAAGCCATCGAATTGGAATTGAATTGTTTGAACCGATGGTTCGACCGGCGAACCGTCCGGTTCCCTCCGACCCCAACAGTTCATTTTCCTTCTCCTTTCCCATGCGACTGATACCCCCACTATCACCTAGAGCGTTGCCCGGCCGGCAACAGTACCTCCACTGTCGCCTAGAGCATCATTCGTCGACAGCACCCCCAGTGTTGGGAACCCCGCCCCACTTCCTCCGTCGCGCTCTAAAAAGCCCTCCCAACCTCGGCAGCACCCAGCGCAAATTCCATCACCCCACCCTCGGTGGCAGACTGGAAAACTCCCCCCTCCCCCGCGACGACAAAGAGCCCTCCCACTGGAAGTTCCCCCCACCCCTGGAAAGCTCCCTTCTCTCTCTCTCTCTCTCTCCCCCATCCCCCATGACTAGAAAAGTTGCCTTCCATTTTAGTTTTTAAAAATTTAATTTTCTCTCTCTCTCCTCCCTCCCTATCCCTCCATGATTGGAGCCTTCCATTTTAGTTTTTTTAATTTTATATTTAATTTTTTAGTTTTTTAAAATTTAATTTTCTCTCTCTCTCCTCCCCCATCCCCCTAGAACCTTCCATTTTAGTTTTTAAAAATTTTATATTTAATTTTTTTATTTTTGTTTATTTATTACATATTGGCATTTTAATTTATTGAAATTATTGAAAATATTGGGTTGATGGACAACCATAAATAAAAAGTTTTGTGAAAAAAATTAACAAACATGATAGATACTATCAAAATTTAGATAGAATTTATTATTAATTTTTTAAAATTTTTAATAATATATAAAAATATTTATTAATGACGTCACCGGTTCGACCGCCGGTCCGACTAGTGAACCGTGAACCAGTAACTTTTCCGGTTCGATGATCGGTCCAATTCTAAAAACATTGGTGAGGATATTAATATATATTGACCCATCTAAACACAAAAATAATTGGCAAAATTATGTTTTAGGGATTCCATCATATAATAATGGACCTATATTCCACATGATTTGCATAATTGATGCAAGGTTCATAAGATATAAGAGACAAAATTACCCTTACGTACTATCCTGGACTTGTGTTTTTTACGTGATGAGACTCATTTTTTAATAAAAAAATTGATTTTTAAAAAATTGAAGTCGTAACTTATTTTTATTTATTTTTTAAAAAAATGAAAACGAAATAAGAAATAAAACCTTAAAAATGACTCCTTATTTGAAAAAGTATGTTTTTGAAATAGAGTCCAAGTTCAAGGTCAAGTTATCTATTGAAAATGTATCATAAGGTAGCGCTCTTCTAAACCCTAAGTAAAAGTCTCTACTAATTAAATTGTGGTAACTATGACGATTAATTTATAAATCATTGAATACTAAGAATCAAGGAATACATCAAAGTTATAATGAAAGCATAATTAAAGATTAATCAAGCAAGTCATGCTCACTCAAAGAATCAACAATCAAGAAAAGGAAAGAACATAACTTAATAGCATGTTAAGCGTTTTCATAAAACAAAAGAGTTAGTTTACAAGAAATAATCTCATAATATGTACACAACATGCATTTCATTCAAACCAAGAAACAAAGAGATGATGACATAGGAATCAAGCAAAACAAGATAGATCAATCATGAGAATAAAATATATATACTAATAGAAAAAATGAGATAAAAGAAAAGAGGAAGTGTACCTTAATAGCATATAAAGCACTTTCATAAAAATTGGTTTAATTCACAAATAATAATAATGATAATAAATTTAAAATCATAAGCTAAACCAAATGGCATATGTGGCATATCTCAAATCATAAAGTAAAAGTTGACAAGGAATGAATACATGGGAACAAGATATAATGATCATATTTACAAATTCAGAATTAGCTAACTTATGTTCACTTATAAGAATTAATCCAAATAAAATATCAAATGAGTGATTTTAATCTAAAAGAAGATTCAACTAATGTGCATAATATATCTAAAATATGAATTAATAATCAAAAGGTTCACAAGTATATTTAAAAGTGATCAAATTATCAAAATATACAAATCATCATTAACAGGATAGAACAGAGGTTTTTATAAAATAATTCGTAAATAAATATCTACAAGGGTTATTTCATCAAAATAAAAATTTAATAACATCTATAACATGTTTGGATCATAATCCAAAAGGTTATATTAATTAATTATATCATAATTGATACCATATTAAATCACAATGGAGACACTACATAGAACAATCAGTATGTGATTAGAACAAAAGGGTTTACAAAATAAATCCTAAAAAAAAAAATCTAGAAATAGAGTTTTATCATGAAAGAAAATTGAGTAACCTCCCCTATGTGCCTAGGTTACAATCCAAAACACCAAGTTGTTTAGCTAGGTGCCATTTAATACTAGTTTTTACAAAATCACAATTGGTCCTTATTAGAGCATTTTTTTTTCATGGCATAAAAAGATTTATTTATTCAACTAACTTATAGATGTAATAAAATTCTATCAAAATTTCTACAACACATTTAATTGTCTATTTTACATGAAAAATAAATCCAAGGCATAATCATATATAAAATATATTTAAAGTTAAATAAGCATTCCTTAGCTCCAAAAAAGAACTTGTGCAGTGAGTGCAAAAATGAAAAATCACATATCCTATTTGGAAAATCAGTTGTTAATATTTTATGTATCTAAAATTAAATTCAAGTAGTCTAGATTAAGAAAAAAATATCAAAAGCAATTAAAAAGATTATTTAATAATTTAATTTTGTAGAATAATTCCAAGT
This sequence comes from Vitis riparia, assembly GCF_004353265.1. Classification (NCBI taxonomy): domain Eukaryota; kingdom Viridiplantae; phylum Streptophyta; class Magnoliopsida; order Vitales; family Vitaceae; genus Vitis; species Vitis riparia. The sequence continues at coordinate 12,956,010 of NC_048431.1, forward strand.
GTTTAGAACATAGTGAAAAATAGACTTATAGAAAGATTGATTGAGATCTCATAATTCGAAAATAATTTTTGAGTCAAACAAAGTTCTATTAACACATTTAGAAGTCTACAGCATCATACAATCAAAAGAAAAAATTTAGGAAGGTTTTAAATAATTTAAATCTAATTTTTCATTCCAAAGGTTCAACAAATCACATAAAGAGACAATAAAATGTTTGTTTTTGAAGAACTTGAATGTAGGGTTCGTCACTTCCCCATTTAATGTCCATGAAAAATATTCATACTTCTTTAACCTCAAGTGATCATGGATAAGTTCACCAAGGCAAGAAATCACCCCATTGATGTGGAGTCATGAACTTATTTCATACATCTCAAAATCAAAATTCATTTGAAAATCAATGGAAAAGTGCAAACTAAATGAAATTAGTAGCATAGCCTTTTTGAAAATAAATTTTCAACCCTAAAGACATAAGATTAATTTTAAAGTGAAATTTAAGAATTGAATTCATTTAAGAAAAGATTGAAAACAATTTCAAAAACATTAAAACACATGAAATTTTAAACACAAACAATCAAGAAAAAATATAAGTGTGCGAATGTGAATTATAGTGAACTACAAACATCCATTAACTAAAAATATAAAATCAAAGAGACTTGGATTAAAATCAATCCAATCAACCAAAACCAGTTATCATGTGATTATCCAATGACTTGTGTTAGATAAAAAGATAAATTAAAAATAAATGAACCAATCTAATTCTAAAATCAACAAGCAAACAATTACATTCAAGCAATCCATTGTCAATTAATCCAATATTCATGTGTGGCCTATTCATCCACACCCAACCTAATCAAATATATATATATATATATATATATATCCAAAATTCATAAAATGATAAGAAATAGATGAAGAAGAGCATATAGACAATAAAATTAAAACTAGGAAATTAACCCACTTACCTCAATTCAAAATGTAAACACCAAACATCATATATTCATTAACACATATGAACAAGACATTAACTATTCCCCAATTCACTTTTAAATTCCAATATAAATATCACTAACACATATTCACATTGCCATTGACTTTTTTATTTTTTATTTCAAGCAAATATCTACTAACATAAATTCACAAATTCACATTGATTTTGTTATTCACGCAAATAAACACTAACACTGTCATTTTCATTTTACATTGACTTTTTTATTCAAATAAGCATCCACTGACTAACATCTCATATGAACCCATTGCACATTCATATTACATTCTCATTTTTTTATTCTCAAATGCCAATCACCACTAACATCTCACCTCAACCGGTCATACATTTTATTCAACTCAAGCACTAATATTTCACATATTCATGGTCGGTTACATTGATGTTCATGATTCCATATATATTGTGTTCTTAAACCTCAAAAGCCACATTGATGTTCCTCTTTGAATTTTTAATTCAACAATTAATAAATCTCCAACTCTCATTGATATTTTTAATTTAGAAAACACAAGCACTAGCATTGGCACTCATTCGTATGAGCACGGCTATACATCCTTCACTTCCTCTCATTTTTAATTCAAATATTCAAACACATTCCATTAGAGACCACCTAAAAATCTCCATGCCGGCACACATATTTCCAGTCCTCATTCATTGATTCTTAAAATTCAAAAACCAAACTCCACTAATATATATCTCCACTTTGCATTTGCATTATTAATTCAAACAAAATCAAAGATCACTTACCTTTTCTCACGGATGCATCAATTCCGCAACTCCACGAACACGGCTGCCATTATCTTCTTACAGTTACAAGCAGCTGCAAGTCATTTGCATGAACGTCCTCTCAAGCTTCCTCAAAGTCCTCTCTCAAAGTGGCCGCCAAGAACTCTCCCAAAGTTCTCTCAATTCTCTCCAAAAATTTCTCACAGCCCAAACAAGTTATCCAAAACTCTCTCAAGTCTTCAAAAAATTCTAGAGATCTTCGATGTTCCCTCCATAGTTTTCCAAAAATTTTCCCAAAAGTTCAAAACTACCCTTCTAAAATTTTTAATTCCCCTTCTTATGTTCTTCTCTACGATCTTTTATTTATTCCCTCTTAATCTTCCTCCAAATATTTAAAATCCTTCTAGAGAATTCTTCCTCTCACACTAACAATATGAAGACCTCTCCCTTTTTCTCAAAAATGCCCCTTCTAGAAAAATCTTATATACAAGAGACCACTCCTTCTAGAATTTCCTTTTAAATGATCTTCAAATTCACATATCCTTCACATGACCTCACATTAAAGTATTTCATGCATCAATGAAAAAAAAATGCAAATCATACACCATCAAAATTAAAAGCTAATCACTTGCAAAAATAAAATCAAGGTTGATTCTCATGCAATTTAAAATTAAAAATCAATGTCATGCAACTAAAAAAATTCCAAAGATAAAAAAAATAGTATGCAATTAGTTTGAGAGTCAATTGCACTCCAATAGTACTCAATAATATTAGTTTGAGATAGAAAACCCAAGTTTATGAATTGGTGTCCATAGTTTAATGAAATATATATTATCAACCTCTGAAACTTATATTTACAATCCTTAAATTACAGATCTTTTTATTATATGATTAATTAACATACTCTAACTCATAAAAGCTTATGTCGAATTTCACTTAAGAAATTATTGCAATGTCATAGATTTCATGATCACAAGTCTATAAGATCATCTAAGATGACACATCATCTCAATCATATGAGATATCATAGTATATTTATTGAGAATGCCTATTATTATCAATTTCCATCAATAGTATCAATCCAATATGTAGGGAATATATAATTACTTTAGGGTCTCACTCATAAGTCAAAGTCTCCTGATAACTTTATCATAAATTTAGGATATATTTTATAGTAATTTTAGAAAGTATTTCTACCCTTTATAATACTTTAAAGATAAAGAAAATTAAATGTTAAAAATATTAAAAACACTTTCAAAAATCATTACCAAACGCACTCTTAATATCCTCTTAAAGATGAATGTTCATACAGTATAGTAGTTTGGTAAATCATGACTATCGGATAGTTAATGTCATGACTTACTACAAGTCTTGTTCAATGTTTAACTATACACACTAGTACACTCATTATATAAAATTTATTTTGATAATTAAAACAAATCACCCCTTCAATTAAGAGATAGTGCATTACAACTTTAGATGAATTGCTTAAATTTATGAATTGATTATAAACTACTCATCAATCTTACAAGAAACTTATGACTTGGATTTTTTGTACAACTTTTAATGCATCAAAATTATGTATAATATAAATAATGTCAATTTGAATACTCAAATCAATATCAATGCAAACAATTAATAGATTAGTAGAAGCTCAAGTCCAACTTTATTACATCATGAGGACTTTTTCCCATAGTCACATGCTAGGGGGAGAGATTGTTGGGCTAACCAATATATGGGTTCTAGCCTATGAGGATGTAATTTTTTTAAAGGCCCATATTTTGGGTGGCTCTTCACGATGCTTTTAAAGTCCAATTTGGACAACAATTAAGGCTATGTTTTGTGAAGCTATAGAACCATATTTGTTAGTAGATCATAAGGAGTAAAAAGGGAAGAGAAAAAGAGAAACAATGATAGAAAACTGGGGCTATTTTCTAAGCATTTTCAAAGTTCAAGGATATTGATCAAGTGTAACAATGAAGCTTCGTGGGCAACTCCTTTCACTTCAACCATTGTGATTTTGTGATATTCCCTCCACCCTCTTCCCTTTCTTTGTATTTCTAAGATGAGGGTTTGCATAAGTGTATTTCAACCTTTTCCAATATTAAAGAAACTAGTGAGGACTCGTATTCTCATAATGCTTTCTCTGTGGATTTGACCTCCTCTAGGAGGGTTATTTCACGCTAAATATGGAATGATATATCCTTGGTTTATTATTGCTTTGATTGTGTACGTTGTGATTGTGACTGTGGTGGAACTCAAAGCTATTCAAGACCTGTACCTCATGCACTACAATTGAAGTGTCCCCAAGCTCAGTATGGCATCTCTGACTACTATTAGTGCGTCCCCCAAGGCCACTGGGAGACGTTCCCATCTCATGACAAAATTATTGCCAAGATGAGAGCTAAAATTCTCCCTATAGCCTCCTAAAGTTTGAAAATTAGCAAAAATATTTAGTTTAATTATCATTATGAAATAAGGACATGTTTGTATTGATGATATTAATGGACTTTTTTATATTGAATAAATGATATAGCATCATTGATTAAATGAATTTTCTTCTTATAAAAAGATTGGAAATAACTTTATAAAAAATAATGAAAATGTAATATTTTTTTACGATTAGGTCGTATTTAGTAAGAATTTTATTTGTTTAAAAGATTTACCATTATGTTGGTACGGATGCATACTTCTTTTATTTTTCTTTTCTTGCTTATTTTCACTTGTATCAAAGCATGTAAATAATAATGTCAAGTGATGCATATTTAGAAATCCAATTACATTCCGTTATAATTTCACACCATGAATTTGTTGCTCATCATTAAGAATCAAAATATTAGAAATCAACAAAATATTGATGATTGGATTTTACGACAATTTTAAGAAATATCATAAATATTTGATAATAAAAAATATTGATGAAACAAAAATTAATCAAAAAGCTCATAAAAATGTTTAAAAACTGTAAAAATAAAAAATAATAATAAAACAAGTAATAATCCACATATTTAAGTTATTTTTTAAAAAGATTATATGACAAATATTTAACTTTGATAATAATATATAATACCTGAAAACATATTTACTAGTAAAATGATTATTTAATTTATATGTATTTAAAAATATAAAAGAAACGATGATATATGTAATTATTTTTATTTTAAAATATTTATAATTTTATTTTTAAATTTGTATTTCTTTTGTATTTAATTATTATAGTAAGTTAGAAAAAGACTTATTAATAAAATTATCATTTTTGTATTTTGAATAATTAATATATTTTAATTTAAAATTAAAATGATTAAAATTAGTTTATTTATTAAATTAGATTAATCAATGTAAAGAACCTTCATATATATAATTTTATGATGTATAATTACGAGGGACAAACGAAACCTGGCAGACCACTTTCACAATTGTTGAGGGGTTAAAATTAAAACCCCAGCGCCATCCGAGTTGTGAAAATCAGCGAAATAGTTCTCCTCTCTAGAAATTTAGGCATTTTTTCAATTTTATCGAAAATATTTCCCAATATATATTTTATTTTGGGTATTATCCTTATCTTTAGACTTGGCTCTGTATTAATTAGGAAAATTCATTTTTCAGAAAATAAAAAAAGAAAAATATGTTTGATGATTAAAATTATTTTTTGTTTTATATTTTTAAGAATAGAAAATACAATGTTTTTAGAAAATATCTTTTACTTATTTTTTATTATTTTTACTTGATTTTTTTTATAATTATTTTTAAAATAATTATATAAACATTAGATATAAAAATATTTATAAAATATATTTAAAAATATTAAAAACAAACTAAAAATATTTTATCAAAATAAATTTTTATTTTACGAAATATCATAAAATAATTTTTAAAATTTATTCTTAAAAACTGTTTTCAACAAACCATCATAAAACACATAATGAACCTAATATTCAAGAATAGGGACAGGAGAGTCAAACCGTGACTTGATATTCAAGTTACCTAACCATCAAGATATTCTTGAATATTAAAAATATGTATATATTATAATAAAAAAATTAATATATTTCAATTATGTTATTTTCAAATTTATTAAATTATGACTAACATTTTCAAATATTAAAAAATTATAAACTTGAAACAAAATACTAAATTTTTAAGAGTATATATTTAATAAAACAATTTTATTATTTCTATTATTATTATTTGTTTTATTATTTTTAAATTTTTTTCTTATATACTTATAAATTTTAATTAATTTCTGCATTATCAATATTTTTGTCTAATACTTTTATAAAATTCAATTAATGATATTTTTATTGTGTGAAAATAAAAGAAATTAAAACCTATAGTCAAGAAGTCGAACCTATTATATAATTCATATCATGAAATAACAAAATCATTTTAATAGAATTTTCACATCCGGTCTCCTAATTGCTGTCAATGTCAACTTAATTGCAAGTAATTTCTATTATTTCTAAAGAAAATCTGTAGGACATTTATGCACCCATCATCTTCTTTCTTGATGCTCATGACACAATTTTTCCTTCAGTCAATTCAAGATTTTACTGTCCTTTCTCAAATCTTGTCTTGCTTCTTCAAAGGATATTTAAAAGACCAACGCAAATAATACCACAGAGAATTGGGTGGATCAGTTTCATGTTACTAATGAAACATGTATCTTGCCTGCATTTGGTAAGAACTAAATTCATATCTCTGGAAGATTTAGTCATTTTGTCGATGGCCAAGTTTCATGCTTACTGAACTGTCTAATTCATTCTTCACTGGGATCTACAGGAACATATAGACAAAATTTGTAAATTAGAATTGTTGACTAGAAGCAATAATACATCACCATGTTAGAGATGAATCCATACACATGAACTCCTGGCCAGACAGTACCTGGGATTAGCATCAAGGCAAGAAATCAATGTTGAAAAGAACCAAATTCCAAATGGTCAATGTGGTATAAAAATATATGTCTCATTACGCTTTCATAGTTTGCAAGAAGGCATATCCATTATCGGTTTCTGCAGCAATGGGCAGAAGCGGTTGCCCACGATATAATCCAAGCAATGGCACATTTCTTGGATGAGAAGAAGAAAGAAATTTGGGAAATTGGTCAACAAGTTGAACCTGCTCTATCTTTGATTGATCTATGATAGTGTCATAAACACAACTTAACAACCGAATCAATGTTTTAAAAGAATTTAATAGCTAGAAGTCGAAGTACGATTTAATTTATAAAAGTTCATGTAGTGGGTGCATCCCTATAGTTTTATTTAATTAAATAACCCTTGTTACTAAGCTATTGTATAAAAATAATTTTTCAAAATGCTTCTCCTAACTGCTCCTCCTGTGGACTTTATAATGAACTGTTACATAATTTTTTTTAAACACGCTTAGGATTTTTGTGTTTCCTTCTTCCTCTTTCTTGCTGCTCAAGCTAGCCATGGTTTTTTCCATTCAGTCAATGTTATCGTGAATATTAAATTATAACAATATTTTTTGTTCTCTAATCTGACTATTGACCCACCTAACACAAAAAACACTCTACGGATAAACCGGCCCCTATAATTATAAAAGCTTCCAAATACAAGATGCACCACACCAATTGAGGAAGGAAGAGAAGCAATGGAGAAGCAAAGTGAAGTGAAGTTGTTTGGGACATGGGCTAGTGGCTACTGCACCAGAATTGAGTTGGCTCTCAAACTCAAGGGCATACCCTACGAGTATGTAGAGGAAGACTTACCTAACAAGAGCGACTTGCTAATTCACCACAATCCTGTGCACAAGAAGGTCCCTGTGCTCGTCCACAAAGGGAAAGCCATTGCAGAATCGCTTGTCATCCTTGAATACATTGATGAGCACTGGAACCACACTCCCAAATTGTTGCCGGAGGATCCATATGAGAGAGCCAAAGTTAGATTCTGGGCCAACTTTTATGATCAGAAGGTGGTGTTAATTACTTTGCAACCATGCTATATTTTTGTTATAACTTTTTCCAGTCTCATACATGAAAAATTTTTAAAGGATCAATTGTGACTAATGGTAGTGAAATTTTCTCGATCTCAGTTTGGTCCAAGTATTTACAACATCATGACTTCCAAAGGCAAAGAGCAAGAAAAAGCCATAGAGGACTCCCTTGAGGTGCTTAAGGTGTTTGAAGAAGGCATAGAGAGAGATTTCCCAGCAAAATCTCCATTCTTGAATGGAGGCACCTTGGGATTTCTCGATATTGTGGTGGGATCAAATGCTTCCCATTTCAAAGCTTTTAATGAGGTATTTGCTGTGGTTTTCGACCCAGAGAAGAACCCTGCATTCTGCTCTTGGGTGACCGCTATGAAAGACTGCCCACTGATGAAGGAGACCCTCCCACCTCATGACCGTCTGGTTGCCAAGCTATCCAAATTATTTCTGCAGCCACCTAAAGCTTGAATATTGTGGGAAAGATTATCAAGTTTCTACTTTCTACTATGAAATAAAGATATGTCTGCAGTGGTATTAATGGACTTGTATATGTCCTGTTACTATATGAATGAAATAATAAAAGTTTGATAAATGAAATAGATGCCAAATGTGCTTGGCAAAGTTTCAATTGAAAATATTTTTAGTAACAGTATCTTTTAACCAACCAACTATCAAGTGTATCTTAGAAAATATTTCACATAATTAAAAGTATTTTCTAAAAATTTTATCAAATGTTTTATTTTTCTTCAAAAGGGGTTTTTATACAAGAAATGCTTTCTATAAGAATCGTTAAATTGACTCATAGTTCTATTTTGGAAGTTGTATGTTCCAAAATGCTAATAATACTTTGGCTTTTAGAAATGTTTCATGGCTTATAGTTTGTGAGGAAGTCATATGCTTTATGATATGTTTGATTCCTAAAAGATATTAAAAAAAAAAAACATATTAAGGAAAATAGCATTCAAAAAAAAATTAAAATTAATTAAAATTTTATATATTTTAAAATGATTTAATTTTTAAATAATAAAATATAAGAATTAAAATAAATTTTTAAAAATATATAAAAATCATTTATTAGTTTTAAATTTATTTTTTATTTTTTCTCCTTTGAACGGGGAAGGAGAGAGAGAAAAAGGGAAGAAGTCAGCCGTCCAATAAACCACCAGAAGACCAGAGGATTTCTTGGATGAGAAGAAAGGAAAATGGGGCATGCGGTAGAGAAGGCGTAGCTATCATATATGCATTTTATATTATTTTAAGAAAGTTGAATTGTTAAAAGGCCAAAGAAAGTATTCATATTAACAGAAGTGAATTGCTAAAAGGGCAAAGAAATATTCAAACACTTGCCAAATCTTAGGTTTTATTTGTCAAGCTTTAATAGGGTTAGGAATTCTTTTAGTACCGTTAGTTCTCCACATTAAATCTTTTGTTCAGCTATTTTGTTTGTCAATTTTTTTAAATTTTGATCTTGAATTGGAAGTTATGAATGACAATTTTAATTTACCTTTTATTCAGATTTCTAATGAATTCGGACTGATTTAGAGTTAAAGATTAAAATGTTAAGAAATAAATAAGCGTCACCATTTATAGTGATCTTTTGAGAGTTGGAAGTGAACATAAAATTTCAAATACATAACAATCTTTTTCTTGCAGTGTTCTCAGCATTTGCAGTGTATACAAGAGGCAGTCGTTAAGGGAGAAGAGGGTGCATGGACACATGCCAAATCATGTGATTTCTTAAAAAAGCCGAGGCTATTTGTTGCTGATTCCACCAGCACTCGGATAATGACAAGGCTGCTAAGCATTTTTCCAATTCAAATTTTTTCTATTAGAGAAACTGCATCTCTCTCTCAAATCTTATCGTTGAATGTGAAGATTGGCCAATCTAAGCTCAAAAACAAATTGAAAAATAGCAGAGACAAACCCCTGTACGTAGAGGCTTCCAAGAGCCGTATATAACATATATGATACATGACACCAATTGTCTGAGAATGAATGGAGTAGCCAAGTGAGGTGAAGTTATTGGGGACGTGGGCAGTGGGCTGGTGGTTACTGTACTAGTGTTGAGTTAGCCCTTAAACTCAAGTTCAAACCCTATGAGCATGTAGAAGAGGATCTATCTAACAAGAGCCAGTTGCCTATCCACTACAATCCTGTCCCCAAAAAAGGCGCCTGCACTCACCCACAACGGGAGAGCCAGTGCAGAATCATCGGTCATTCTTGAATACATAGACCGGTTCTGGAACAACACTCCCAAATTGCTGCCATAGGATCTAAATTCGAGAGAGCCAAAATTCGTTTCTGGGCAAACTTCTTTTATCTGAAGGCGGTATTACTGATTTCATCACTGTGTTCATGTTGCATCTGTATTCTTTCCGATTTCCAGTTGTAACACACAATTGAAATCATTGACTAGAGCTAAATTTTTCTTCAAACCAGTTCAGTCAAATTAGAATCCTAACTATGATTTCTAAGGGCAAAGAGGAGAAAACCATAAAAGATTTGCCCCGGGCAGCCAAGGTATTTGATCAAGGCATTGAGAAAGATTGGCCAAGGAAAACTCCATCAATGGAGAGACTGGGATTGCTGGATATCATTGGATCAGTGCTTGCAATAACAAAGCTTTTTTAACGAGACAGTTGCTGCGGCTGCTTTTGACCCAAAAGAGAACCCTACATTTTTGTCATGGGCGAATACCATGAGACACACTTTGATGGATACACTCCCGCCCCATGACAAAGCCTCGTAACATTTGAACATTATGGGAAATATCGAGCAAATTATTATGAAATGATTGTAGTAACATATTAATGGACCTTAACGCATGGCCTATCATGAATTAAGTTTTAATTAGCTAAACGGCAGTTGGTTTGTTTTGCAAAGATCGGTATGAAACTTGCATAAAATGCCTAGCACATATAACCCACAGAAAGTCTAGCAAAACAAGATAATTGCAATCAACCTGAATCACCTGCATTGTTTATCAATTGCCAAAAATTCAGCCCTAACACAGGCGATATCAATTATAGCAAGAAAACACAGGATATAAGTTACATCAACAAAATAGGCACGGTACATCTGCTTAGTTCCTTTCTTAACAAAGATGAACATGTCAGGCATTCCATACCCCAAAACTACATATAATACTTAAAGATACCTCCACTTATTTTCATGCCTAAGAGGTTTGTACTGATACTTCAGTGAGAATGACCTGTATGTCCTTGAGAAGGGTGTACATATACATCCAATTCACCAAAGAGCCGTCCACCATATTGAGAATTTGGAATATTAACATGTCAGTATACTGACGAATAGAGGTGGCATAATTTATTAAAAAAAAACCAAAAAGTTTGATTTTAAAGATTTATTATTTGGGATAGTGTTTGATTTTTATTCAAGATAAGGATAATTTTAATTTTTTTTTTAACAAACTAATGAAATAAAAATCTATTTAGGCCTGGATAGCTCCCTCCGCAGATAAAGATAAATCGTGTTTGAAAGTGTAGGGTCCATGGTAGATGGTTCTATCTAAACACTCCTAAAACTTATGATTTGATCTTCCAGAGCTGCATTTGGCATTTAAGAGGCTCAAGAAATCCAAAACCCAACTACTCACAGAAACAAGTAAAAGAAAAACCGCTATTCTAACGTTACAAGAAGGAATTCAAAATAAAGTTTTATGACAACCCTAACAAACAAATATTAGGAGGCAAAAAATCAAAACAAAACAAAACCAAACCTAGCTTGGTGGATTTGTCGGCAAAGTAAAAGAAGTATTAGTCATCAGAGATTAATCAACCAAAGAAAAATACAAATTCAAATTTGACCACCTGACATTACATTTCCATGATTCAATACTGTGGGCATAGCAAAAACACTCTCAAACCATGTCACTCTTACTTTTCACCTCAGCTCTTTGAGGCTTGCTTTTCCTTAGCCTTCTGAATCTTCAAAACCTTCTTCACAATTTTCTGCTCCTCCACTAAGAAGGCTCTGATGATCCTACAAAACCAATTGAAAAAATAAAGACATGTCCAGCAAAGTTGATCTTAAAACTTTCCATATGAAATGATATGAATGAGCACTGGACAGAAACTTTGCTAACATACCTTTCCCTCACAGCACCTCCAGACAACACACCCCCATAAGCACGGTTCACAGTCCTACGGTTCCTAGGTAATCTAGACCTCTTGTATTCTGCAGGTCTTAGGTGAGGAATCTGCAGACATAGCCAACATTCTATCACGTCCGAAAATGCACTGAAAATTTAAGTATACAAACCAAATTGTGCTACAATAAATGCTATCAAAATGTGCAGTAAAATCAAAGATTGATGGGAAGATTGAGCACCCAGTGGCAATTGAATCAGACCATTAACCAATAATTATGTTCTGAAATGAATCCAATATGCTTCAAAAAGTTATTAAGGTGGCAGCATTTAATAGTACTAATTGTGGAGATGCAAAAAAAAAAAAAAAATCTTATATTTGTAAGGGAACACAGTGATCATGCAACACTGATAAAGGCAATACTTTAATAACAGAGCATTATTTCACTAACACCTGAATATTAGTTGAATAAAGTGAAGCAAACATAGCTACATAACCATGCTTATTCAGATGCCTAGATTCCGAATCCCTACCACATGGCAGTTTATGTCAAACACCCTCTTTTTGAGATAGCACACATTACAGGGGGGAAAGTATCTACAAGACCCAAGATGATAACATGGAGGAGAGTAAAATTGATTGCTTTAAGCCTATAATGGAGAAGGAAGTGGGTGGGCGAGGGTGTAAAGGGAATTTTGATAGGTAATCCTTTTTCCCTTTTTTTTTATCCCAATTGGGATTTGAACCTGGAACCTCCCATAAACCCACCCCAACCCTTTACCACTTGAGCCAGGCCTCAAGGGCAAGCCTATAATGGAGGAAAATGCTGGTAATCTCCTAAATGAGCCTATTCGCTTATTTGTCATACTACTTGAGTTGGAAAAATCTTGATCTTCTCTTATCAGATGGGCAAACTCATGAATCTAGGTGGGGTGCTATTTAGATCCTAAAATTAAAAAACACAGCTTCTGATAGAGACTGGCCAACCAAGCAAGATAAGCAAGTGGATCGGTTGGATAATCGGTTTTAACTACACCACAAAGCTATCTTTAGTTTGCAGAATAGAGTAGATGCTGTATTACATTCCCCCATTCCAGTGTTTGGTTGTGCATATATGTTTTCTGTCTTGGAATTTGATGGGTTTGCAAAATCGTGGCGGTTAAAAATTAATTTAAATGTTTGCAAAAATGATTCTAGGGAAAGAGTTCTATTATAATTAGAGTATCAAGCACATTCTTATATTTCAAATCAAATTACAACAATGCCATTTATCACCATCAAATGATCTTCATTCATTTAGAAGAATAACACCATTCACCTCTTCAAAACGTTAATTAATTTCACCTTCAATAGATGATAAAACATAAATTACAGAAATATTTACAAAATAAGTCAAAAAAATCAATTTCAACTTATGTGTGAAGATGAATCAATCATGACGACTGAGGAATTTTATTTCCAAAAATCTAAAGCAATGAACATTGAAAAATACAGATGATAAGCGTATTTTACATGAATTTGATGAATTTCAGGAAAGATTCTCAGTCCCTTCTCCATTACTAAGAATGCATCCTACATTTAGATTTCTTTTTGCATAAAAAATTATTACTAATATTATTATCAATTCTTTCTCATTTATTAACTATGTATCTTTTTATTTCACACAAAAAATAAATTATTACAGTTGTTATTATCATTATTCAATTCTTTATTATTACTAATATTATTACCAATTCTCTCTTTTATTAACTAGATATATTTTTTCACAAAAAAAAATAATAATTTATTTGTCTATCATTACTAATAATAGTATACATTTCTCTTTTATCAACTATGTATCTTTTTTTCACACAAAAAATAAATTATTACCAACTCTCTATTATTATTATTATTTGAATAGGTTTGAATGCATGTGAAATATGCATACATTTAAAATCATCATTTTTTTAACCTTTCACTCTTTATATATATGAGATATCAACATTTTAAGTTAAAATAAGATAAAAAAAAAAAAAGTTACAAAGGTTGATTAATTATCAAGTCCTTGATATTGATGATGCATGCTCTAAAATTCATTTTCTTTTTATTTTATGATACAACTCTTCTAAATTTTTGTTCTTTCTCTTTTTTCTTCTGGTTATGCCGTTTCAGTACTTATAGATAGTAGATAGTTTTGATGCGATTACCATGTTTTTCCATCAATTATTTGCTTTATTTAAACACACAAACACATATAAGATATTTAATTATTTGTTTTGCTTTACAAGTTCATATTGGTATTTAAGACTTAGTTACTAAATACTAGAAGGTTTAATGTATATAGCGCATATGAATTCAAAGGGATAGTACTGAAAGCCTAGAATATATTTGATATCCATTCCAATACAAACCAAACATTGTAAAAGGACTAGAAAAATTTTACAAGTTTTAATCTTCATGTAGCCAAACACTGGAATACAAATAGTTAAATCCTAATTTTTTTCTTATTCCAAGATTTTTTTTTTTTTTTTGATAGGCAAAAGCACAAAAAAGAGGGTGTCTAACAGTCAACACAAAGCATACAGGAAGTATACAACAGGCGCCAAAAAACAACAAACAAAAGAGAGGAAATAACAAAAAACAAACCCACCCTCAACTAGAGCCCAATCAATCAAAAAAAATTCCAAGAATTGAAAAGCACATTCCAACTTTATAATTCCAAATGAGACCCAAAAAGTATACCATGAGGTAGAGGGCAGAAGGATTGACCCTTCTTTCAACAAATAATAGGATAGCATTAAGAAAGGCACAAAGCATGGTCCAACCAGTAGGGGGTTCTCAGTCAATTTTGCAACATATGCAATGAAATTAGGAGGGCAATAGCATCTAGAATAGAAAATTAATCAGAATTGAGGAAATAAATAAATAAAAGCCTTGGACCTGCAAAGCCCAAGTTGTTTGCTTCCAATATTTGTTTCAATGCCCTTTTGGTAATCTTGAAATTTATAAGCACACATGAAAATGCAAAGAACAAAGAACTTCTACACTATAGATAGGACATAATTCTAACCAACTTTTGAAATCAGCATCAAGTTTTAAGTACACCACCACCATGGGAGGGGTTATGAAACTCAAAAATGAGTCTGGTTGCTTCAGTTCTGACTCAAAACTAACTAATACATGCAACTCCCAACAATTAATCCTATCTCCCAAATTGCCTACATGTTGTTAGCCCGCCAACTAACTAGCAAGCCCAATGGTGAAGGTGACACATGTAGTAAAAACTAGGTTTGTCAGTAGTTTTAAATTTACAAAATATAGTTCAATACTTTTTTTCCAATATGAATTTATTATAAATACATTATTTGAAATGTATTAAATCTACATTTATATAATATGGGTACTGCAATTTGCAAATATTAACCCAATTACAACCATCTCTACTAAAACTTAGCTCAACAAAACCCAACACCAACACCAAATCGCATCTGTAGATAAATGTACTCGGTTAATATATTCCAAATTCAACAAGAAACGAATAAAAATTAAGAAACAGAAAATCACATACCCCTTGAATCCTCTTTCCAGTTACAGGACACTTAGGACCGTTTGCCCTCTTCTTGGTGCTCTGATACACCAGCTTTCCACCTAAATTCCAACATTAAACAACAAACACATAGACCAAGTCATGGATCGAATCTCATAACTATACACGCAGAATGATATAAATCTGTACCAAAAAAAAAAAATCTCTTTCACATCAAATGGTGAGATGACCTGGGGTTTTGACGACCCTGTGCTGGTTGGACTTAGTGGCATAGCTGTGCCGCTTGCGATAGGTAAGACGTTGCACCATCTTCAAGCTCTCTCTTCCTCTCTCCCAGGGTTAGGGTTTTGAGATAGGGCTGAAGTGAAGCTTATGGTTTAGAGACAATATAAAAGAGTGGGTGCCCTAGATCCGACGATTGTCATGAAGCCACTGCTTTTTAATCGACGGACGTGGGTGTTCGTTTAATAGGAAGAATTGGTAAATTTGCGGCCCAGGCCATTGGGCCGGAAGACGGGTATGATGATAGTTGGGCTCCTATCGTTAATTTGTAACAACTAAAAAGATAAAAGCTTATCTTTTTTTTTCATATGAAGAGTTCGTGCATGTCTGAGTCCAAGTCCTTGAGGGCAATGAGGGGTCTAAAAGCAACCTGCCCACTAAACCATGATAAATTGATAATACGAGCAGCTCCATTTGCATCATGATCACTGGAAAAAAGCTAATAAAGTAATAATTAAATTTTCTCCCTTTATTTCTTCATATTTATACCTTTTATTTAATAAATAAAAATTAAAATTTATAAATATAGTATTTATTTTATAACAATTAAATAAAGACTAGAAATGATAAATAAGTTCCATTCTCATATATTACTGTGTTTAGATTGGTTTTAGTATAGAAATTGGGACAAAAAATCTATTAATATGGAAACCAAATTTCACATGTTAAAATTTTGGTTCATTTCTTTCAAATGGTATTGTAATTTATTTCCATTTCCATCTTAATTTTATTATTATTCCCATTCTATTTGTATTCTATGAATGTTTTCATGTGTTGATAATTTCAAGTCAAAATGTCCATTATAGCTATGTAGCTCAATTGCTTCAAATCCACCATCAAACTCTTATTATTTCTAAATTGATAATAAGATATTATTAGAGGAACAAGCATGTAGTTTTGAGGGACGGATGGTTTTTGATATTGATCAATCATATTTTAAATGTTTATACTTTTGTTGACTGATTGATTACACTAAAAAAGCAATAATTCACCTATTACCCAAAATTTTCTATCTTATGGGATCAATTACATTCCAATCACAACTTATAAAATTGTATTTTTTTTTCTCAAACTAAGTTGAGTCATTGGATGAAGCTTGAATCCCCACTACTTAAGATTTTTTTCTAGATTTGGGATTCATGATTGTGAAAAGTCAATGTTGCTCTTTGTGAGCTTTAATTTCTTTGCCTAATTTCGGTTGGGGGGAGGGGTTTAGTTTAAGACAGGACTTTTAGGTTTTGAGTTGAAAATTGTATTTCATATGAGAAAATTTTCTTTTAAAAAGAGTTAATTTTGTGTAGATTTCATACCTACTCTCATATTCATTTACTTTTGGGACAAAATTCAAATTTCGTGTGTAGATTTCATCCCTACTCTCATATTCATTTATTTTTGGGACAAAATTCAAATTTCGTGTATGGATATTAGAAAGAAACTAAGATCATGTTTAAAAGTATTTCCAAAGGCAAAGAATTATGCATGACAATGGAGGAAAGTTAAGTTTTTAAAAGTACTAAACAAGTGGTTTTGGTGAGAACAAAACATTTTGAGTTAGGTAAAATTTTATATTCAATGTTTTTTTTATGATGAATGTTGTTCTCATGAATTTGTGATTATATGTGGTTTTTTTTTTTTTTTTTTATCTCTTGGAAGATTTTCCACCTTATATTATTATATTCATTTGTCTTTCTATTCTTTCCATTATTTTATGTTTCTTGTTTTACTGATAATTTATGTTTCATATCGTGGATAAGTTCAAATAATCAATTCTAAAGCAAATTGAAATTGAATAATACCTGTATAATCCTTTGAGGTGAAATGCATCGAACTCAATGCAGAAATTAAATAAAATTATCAACTGAACTAATATATCAATAGAAGGTATTAAATCATCTTGGTGGTACTTTTGATAATATATGGCCATTTTGAGAACGGTGATGAATATATAAAACCATTGGGTCCATTTGAATTGAATCAATAAGTGAATTTTCATAAATAATAGTATTTGTCACTACTTGAGATAGATTTTAGTAGCACCCAAAGTGAAAATGCACACAAAATGCACCCAAGGGGTATTTTAGCTATTAAAAACCATTGAGAGGGCCTTTTTACACCTATTTGTGGGGTTAGAATTGCGCCTACATCAAATAAGAAAAGTGACTAAGGAGTGGTTTACATTGTGAAGGCACCAAATGCTTTCAATTTGAATCTTATGCCAAATTTTGTAATTTTTCTAGAATATTCCTCGCTAGCATGTGGCATGTATGACCAAATGAGAGGCCATCATGTGTATATTTGACTACTATAAAAAGGTTTACAATTAGTTCCAAGAAGGACTTTTATCCTAAACCCTTGACATAAAAGTTTTAATTTCCCATTTTTATTTCAAATTTTCACCGTTTTGTTTCACTTTCTTGGCAATCAAATATATTATATGACTTTTTCTTTATCATGAGTGGTTGATGACTTTTTAATTCAAACAAAAAATATGGAGCATAGATATTAAGAATAAAGATTGTTTCTAAGGTATAATTCCATGTGTAGTTCCCTTCAACTAGACATAACTAATATTTGAGACAATTCTAAATTCTTATTTCACTATTTGATTTATAGAAAACATCATTTAATGACTTACGTGCAAAATTGAGGTTGAATCTCAAGATGAATCTACATGAAATTTTGAAAATAAGATAGAAAATGAATGATTATTGTTTATGGTTTTTAATATCTCATAATTACGATTGGAATCTAGAGATGAGAGTGAATTAGGTCTTTAGATGTAAGCTCTTGATCTAGAGTTAAGGAAAGACTTTTATTTTAGGATTGTACCTTGGATTGTCTTCATGTTTGAACATTTCTTTGCATTGTATTTTTTGTTAAGCCTTTGGCTTGTGAATTATCATAAATCTTTCATCATCCTTTTGAGATTTTGATTAATTCTCATAACAACTTCATTTATTCATAACTCTAGATTTCTCTCTTACGTAAACAATTGCTCATAAAGAAATCAATCCATAAGAACGATACTTAAATTGTCTTTTCTTATATCGTTTTGGATGAAGGTAGTCATTCAAGCCGATACTTCAAGAATTTCACATATTGAGATAGATCATCGTTCTTTTCTTATATCGTTTTGGATGGGAGTAGCCGTTCAAGGCAATATTTTAAGAATTCCACATATTGAGATATATCGTGGAAACATGACCAAAAAAATGGGAACTGCTTCACACCTCTTGAGACTATGTGGCTCAATGACTCCTTGACTAGTTAAATCTAGAGAGTAAAGCATGGAGGAGCATGGATATGAAGATCAATGATCTTAGGCCCTAGCAGTAGTGGTTTCCTAGTTGGATTTGGCATTATTTATATGGTATAAGTGAAATTTGATTTTCTATTCTAAGTTTTTATATGTATAGATCTGTTTAGCCCTTCAACAGCAGAACACAACTTAAACATAACCACGTGCTAATAAAAAAAAATATAAACAATATGGAATATTAAATGCCAAAGAGAAGAAGCCCGTCAGAATCCCAATGACCAAACCACCACTTTATATCGGTAAATTCTATTTACAGCCCAATTCAAACGCCAACTACGAGAATGAGCAAGAAAATAGGGTGGAAATGGATTATTTAAAAATAAAATAAAAAGTGACTCCAGTATAATGCTCCTTTTTATTTCTCTTTCCTATTCTTTTATGGACATGGATCTACAGCTAGAAGACGGCGAAACAGTGGCAGCTCTCATATTTGTATCACGGGAAGAGCATAAATGAGGGTTCTACATGAATTTTTCGGTTAACAATGTTGATTTGGCTTAGTTTCTTTTGGCACCATGCTAGTTGATCTGTTGTCAATCTCGACATGTTAAGCGCTCTCGAAATCAGTCTCAACTCAACCTTAGCAAAGAAGAGCGAGCGGTCTAATCTATCTTCTCTATGCTTTTGAAGCATCTTCACTATGCAATTTTTGCTTCTCAGAAGCTCTTTCAGCTTTTTCTCCTTCTGCATGACAATGGCAAGTATAAGATGAATGCCTCAGTATAACCAAAACAGAACAACCAAAATTAGTCTTTTCTAGTCATTTAAAAACCATACCTTATGAAGACCCTTTTGAATATCCATCAGGAGCTCTACATCTGCAGGACTTTGGAGATCAACCTGGTTTCCTTGAAGACCCTTTACGTGTTTGTCGGCATGAAGAAAATCCCAGAAAACGTGCATAGATTTCTCAATGGCTTCTGTTAGCATTGCAATTGTAATTGCATCTTGCCTTGTCTCTATCATTTCCTTCTTATCCTTGATGCAATCATCTGTAATTCAATTATTAAGTTCAATTACAAACTCTGCAACCAGTTTAATTTTATTACACTAACTTGTGGGCTTTTCACCCAAACTCTTTTACCTTTAATTGCTGGAACTTGAAGAAGCTTATGGATAAGGTATCTGTTCTTAACGTAGCACTGTACCCTGGGTCCTTGAAATGGCTCATTTTCTATAAATCTTTGCACAAGTACTTGAAACTGTTGAAATTCACTGGTAACTTCACTGTATTGGCGAAAACCATCAGGATCATATTCCTGCAGCTCTAGGGCTTTCCCATATTGCCACTGCAGTATTTCCCAGGAAAGGCACAGCTGTCCCACATATATCATTTCCAAATCATTTTTCAATTCTCTAATCAAATTCAGGGTTCGGCCATCTTGGAGCCTTCTCAGCTTTGCTGTCTTCTGTGAGAGCAGAGATTTAAGTGCTGAAGCTGAAGGTGTTTTGTTTGAATTTAATTGGACTGGGTCCTTCAACTGGAGGAAACCTAGAGATGATGACAAAAGAAAGCAGGATTAACAAATAAACTACAATTGGACTGTTAACTTTATTGCATGTTCTTCAAGTACCCCTTTGGAAAAGGCATTTCATTGAAGAAAGATGTTATCGTACCATTTTCTGACCACGAACAGGAATCAAAAGTGGAATAAAGCCATTGCCAATGGTACTAGCACGCTGAATGTTTGGTGGAGCGAAAAGGGAAAGAAAGAAAGGGTAGGTGGAATGGCATTAAAGACGATGGGTACACACTTTCAATTAATTGTGACATTCTAAACCCGATGGGCTAATCTTATATCACATAAAGTTGCTGAAAATGAAGTAGAGGGAGACCCCCCATTCAATAAGGTTCCCACAAAAGATCTCTTTGGAAAAGAAAAATACCTTCAGCATGATCATATGAGACAATCATATAGCATTAGTAAAGAAAAGCAGGTTTAGTAGTCTAAAGAATCCATGAACCAGATGGAGGAAAAAACCGGCCATCTGGTCAATTATGGCCTACAACTATTATTATAGTAGTGAATTCTAACCACAGAAATGATGGGCTCTTTGTGGATCCTCTTTACATAGTGTGTTTACTGAAGATGAAGGGTGCGTAGTGAAGTATGTTTACTGAAGATGAAGGGTGTAATTTGACTATGCAGAAGTTTTATGCAGTAATATGCTTACTCGCCAAGAAATCGAAATTACAAGAAAAAGGGCATTTAGGACTTACTGATTGCATGCACAGTTTGGTAATTCAGGATATCCAGTTTTCGCATTTTATCTGCATACCGCTGGTAGAATTTCTGAATCCCTTCCATTCGATCTTTGTGCTCCAACTTTTCTTCAATCTTCAATGGCTTTAGATCATCAACAATCTTGGGAGACTCGGATTCTTCTAATATAGTGGGAAGCCCCCTGGTTCTCACATTTTTCAATTCCAATTTCAGCTGTTCTATCAAATTTCCATGCTCCCACAAGTTCTCCCATAGGCTATCATCGTCAGAATCTGAGGAAGATGGACTCTTCTGCAAGGAGGGTTCGTCTGATTTTTCTAAACTATTCACTTTATTTGTCCCTTCCAGGTCTATGTCCTCTTCATATCTGTCCTCGACTTTTCTGGAATCGTTCTCAGAGAAAAGTTCTTTGTCATTGGAGCTTTGCAATTGAGATTCTAGTTCTAAGTATTCATCTTCAATATCTTTGACATCTGCTTCCTGATCCAAAAATTTTGGATTTTCTTCCATACTTGGATCTTTATCAATATCTCCTGCCTTCTCCGTGACAATTGGTAAAAGTGTTGATTTCTCCAGCCATTCACCGACATCTCCAACCAACAAAGGGTCATCGTTAACTGAATTAAACACATCGTCCAGAATTATGAACCCATCACCTGAATCAACCAAATCGTGGTTTGAACCTAAAGGAAAAGGGTAATTTTCAGAAACCTCATTGGAGGAATGACAATTACCCAGAAAAGTATTTTCTGAGCCACCAGTCCATCCCCTCTCGGAAAGTTCATCTTGTGTAAATACTTCTTGTTCTTGTTCCTCTAAAGCCTCTTCATCTCTGAAGCTTCCAGCAGAGTCCTCTGTTTTTGCATGATCAACATCGTCTTCTTCTAGATTAAGCTGAGTACCAATACATTCAGTAGAGTCCTCTGCTTTTGAATGATCGACATCCTCTGCTTCTAAATCAATTCCACCGCCAAAACACTCAGCAGAATCCTCTGCTTTTGAATGATCGACATTCTCTGCTTCTAAATCAATTCCTCCGCCAAAACACTCAGCAGAATCCTCTGCTTCTAAATCAATTCCACCGCCAAAACGCTCAGCAGAATCCTCTGCTTTTGCATGATCTATATCCTCTGCCTCTAAATTAAGCTCACAACCAAAATTTTCAGCAGAATCTTCTCCTTTTACATGATTAACATCCTCCACTTCCAAATCAACCTTCCGAATATCTTTTTCAGTATTAGGATCTGGGCTATTGCTGATAGAGCCATCATTTGAGCCCGCATAAAATTCTTGGACGGTAAAGCTCAAAGTCTCTGGTTCTTCAATGAAGCCTCTGAAATCTTTCCCACATATGAACTGATACTTACTCGTATTGGCAGTGGACGCAGTTTCCGTAATAACAGGACCCTCTCTTTTTCCGTTGTTCTCATCAGCTTCCGAATTCTCAAAGCAATCCGAACCAATCTGCCTTTCTCGGAGCAAATCCATCTTTCTCGAACTGTCCTCAACTCGAAATCTGCAAAATTGACAAAAGAAAGCAACAAGAAACAAAGAACCCATTAATCCAAGCCACCGAAAGCATGAAAAGGCCAGCAAATCAAGAACACAGACCTGAACAAATATCTGATTATGGATCCAAAAACACAGCACATGCAAGTGCAGACCAAAACCCAGAAAGAACCAGCGAAGCTGAACATGGTTCTGCACACAAACTGATAGAAAAGGCTTTTATCAACAAAATCGAGATGGCTTTTGAGGATAAAAAATTGTTTGGTGGCCATCAATGCAATCAGCCTAGATGTTTTTCTCAATCACAAGCAAAGATAAAGCGGAGTTCTCCATCAAACTTCATTGGAGAGAGTGGACTCTCCACTTGTGAGGACAGCGGGATTTGTGGAAAGATGAATAGAAATCCGGGAGCAAATAGGAGTGATCGTAGGTGGAATTCGGAGAAAATGGTAAGGGAGAAAGTAACGTGTATGGAATATATGGGTGATTGAGAGGCGCTTGGATTTCTCAGAACATTTTAATTTCCGTCCCTGTTTAATATTCGTTCTAGTCTGACACGTTTCGAAGGGCTTGGGACTCGTCAGTCGCTGATTGAAACCTACTTGCTTTGTTTTCCGGTCGAAATGGCTTTCTCAATTTTTTAAGGGGACATGGTCGGTGGTGGGGTCTGCGTTCGGGTACGTTGTTAGACCCCAACTGAAATACCGAACCCGCTACACTACTCGTCCGAGTCCATTAAAAGTAGCTTGATTTCATTCTGAACATTTTAAAACAAAAAACAAAGAAAATTTTCGTACCTGAAGAATTTTGTAGAGTGGAGCTGCTCCTGTTTTCTCAATCTTTATTACGAGGAAAAATAAAGCAAGAGTTCTGTAAATATACCGTGCTTGTATTTTGAAAAATTCAAATTAGAAAATAAATCATTGTATTCTTCAACACGATTGTATAGTAGTTTCTTATCTAAACAGAGGTAATTTGAAGAGATTGACTCTCTTTTGAAACAGATGAAGTTAATTTAATTTCTTTGGAAGAGATAGAGCTCTATGGATAACTCATTTTAAGTTATTATCTAAACTATACAAATTAATAAAAATAAATAAAAATTTATATTTATCGAATGAATTTCATTTAATCCCCTTGAGGTTTTATGTAAATAAATTAAGCTGTCACAAGTTTTAAATTTCATCGGTTAGCATCCTTGTAAATGTATTTTATATATAAATTTTATTTTTTGAAAAATAAAATTTAGTTTTAAAAAAATTATTAAGTATTTTTATTTAAGATACTTTTACTTGAAATTTCTCTAAAAAAAATAAATTTTATAAGCGAAATAAATTTATAAAGGTGTTAATTAATGAAATTTGAAATCAACGATGATTGGATGTATTTACACTAATTTTCAAGGGTCTTAATGAAATTAAATCTAATTTATAAAAGTGTTAATTAATGAAATTTAAAATCAATGATAATTGGGTGTATTTACACTAATTCTCAAGGGTCTTAATGAAATTAACTCTAATTATTAACCATTAATGATTTCATTCACTCTTAAACTTGTATTTAGACTTTTCAAGGATAGTAGAACACATCAATTCTTTTTTAGATCAAAATGGGTTGGTCATCTATCATCTTAAATGAAAAAAATATTTCATAATACAGTTGATAATAGTTTTGTACCAATCCAACATTCATTATTATAACATTTTATCTTCTAATCTTTTATCATTAAAATTGAAAAAAAAAAAACTCCATTACTTGATGTGATTCTAATCTTTTACATTTTTACTTCTTTTTGTTTTGTTTTTTTTTAAATTTTGTTATAGTTTTAGTTAAATCCATTTAACTTATTTTTATTTTTTATATAAAAATTAAATAATTTTAAAATATATAAAATTTTAAATTATTTTGATTAATATTTATTTATTTATTTGCATTTTTATAATGAAATTAAACATAGAAAAATCTTAACAAATTTTGAACGTTTTTAATATTTGTTAGGAATCAAACATAAAAACAAATCTAATAAAATCATTCATACCATCACAAAAGTAACTAAAGAAAGGGATACTATCACACATAATACACAAGAAAAAGAAACGAACAATCAATGAATTTATTTCATGAGATACCCTCTAAATCTAAGATATGGAGGAATGAATGCCATGTCTCAAATCAGCATAATGTTAGAATTGTTTGAAATTCCTGTTTTATTACCCACCATGGTGGAATCCCACCTTCTATCTGCCCACTAATTGGTGGGGCGAATAAGTGTGGAGGTGGACTAGGCCACTTGTTGAATATATACCACAAGTGCATATAACACATAGTCTTGGGCATTTATTGATAATGTGGTATGGGTCCTATGACTCCTATCCCATGCATGTACCATACTCCATACTACATTGGTTTGGACTTCAGAATATGGACCCTTGCTCCATACCGTGTGGACCTCCATCTTTGTCGCTGTCTTTCATTACACGTGGGATCATACCTTATCAGTCAAATATAGCTACCCCTACTTGATTCCTTTTATTATTATTAGTATATTTTATGTATTTATCTTTGTAGGTGGATAGTGGACACATGCCTTTTTACACCTATTTATTTTAGTACCAAACGTACACCACTTGTATTTTTAAGTATTGTTTCACATCCTGGCCTCCCGCTCCCGTCCTTTATTGAATCCTCCTACAATTTTTTTGCTCTTTAATTCAACTTTGATTAAGATAATTTTCATAGGACTGTAAGTTAAGGGTTATGATTGAATTAAGCACTAAAAGTGTTTTTGAAATTAAGGTTTTAAAATTATGAATATTACTTGAAAAATGACATATTATAAATTATATATAACTTATTTAAATATTTTATATGTTAATATAATATTAAATGAAGATAAGTTTGTAAAAATATGTATTTCACTTATAGTTTATATGTTGGTGTTGTTATCATAATTGTTATTATTTTTTTTAACTTTGATGTATTAACAAGTTGAAGAGTTTAAATATGATGGAAGACTCAAAAAAACTAAATTTAGTTAGATGTATAAGGTCTAACATTATTGGTAATGCAAAAATAATGTACCCGTGCAAATGAGTATCTAGTCATAGTACATTTTCAAAAAAAGAAGATGTTAGTTTGACACCACCCTTGAGTAGATACCCTCCTCACTCACTACTTCTAGGTCAACCAAGTCCATGACTTAGTCGTCAATAGTGTTGTCCTGATCTTTTTAATATTTAGCCAAAAAGCCTGCAAACGACTCGTGATGATACAAGATCGACTTACTTTACACGCATGACCGCTATATAAAACAAATACTCTCCCTTTCATGAAAGACTCAAGAAAAAAGACCATATAAAAATATATACATCTCCAATTATTTTTCTTAATTATGGATTCTAATTAGATTAAATTCAAATTGAATAAAATATTTAAAAAAATTTAAACACAATTTCTTACTAACCTACAAAGTTGGGGTGAAAATAATCTAAATTATTTATGATGGCCTTACACCCCCCTCAAACGGTACGAACCATCACGTACCAAATGCATTTTTTTTTCAATTTATGTGTGTTTTATTTTTAATTGTCACATAAAATATTATAAATAAAATTTTTGCTTTCATCCAAATATAATAAATTTCACGTCGCCACTCTCCTATTAAATTATGCACTTCCCCATCTAAAAAAAAGTGACGAGAGCTACTTACCAAAATGCACATACACACGAGTTAGCAGCCCACCAAAACCGAGCATGCGTGATATTAAACAACTACTTTCTCTCTACACTAAGTAGACGTCTCTACTTTCTCCTTTTAGAGGCTTATATGGTATGATGACGCAACAAATGGAATCTTTGATTTGACTCATACATGCCATGATCCATATCAGTATCATACACCCACTTACAAAACATGAAGATGTTATCCTTTCTTTACCTCTTAAAACCATCTTTAAATATGTGGTTCTTATGATTTATAAGGCACTGAATGCATTATGGTTTCATTGAGTGCCGGAGAAAAAATGGACGGACTTTCGCTGATTCTTGAGTCATTTCAAACTAGTGGAACATCATGATACCCTAATAATAATGATGGAAAATGAGAACATTTATAATCTTCAAATCACAAGGGTCAAAGTTAAAACCAAAATGCCTTTGTCACTAATGTCCTTTCTCCCCTAGCTCCATAAGCATGACGCTGAAAAAGCAGCCGACACACGTGGCTTTGGATGAAGGGAGCGTCTGCTTTGACAAAAAAAAAGAAGGGAAAAGAGGCGAATGCCAACAGTCGAAAGCCGTGTGAGGAACGGGTCTTCGAAAGTGCATCACGATGAGGAAGAGAAAAGACATGGGAAATTAGGGATCAATTCCATTGAAGTTGATAGGGAATGACAATGAGAGGAAAAGCTCGGCTTCTGGACGGCCAGGCAGGGCGTGACTTGCGCGGCAATAGATTGTTGTTTTCCCATACTGATTTGATTTTATTGAGTAGAATATGAAGTCTCGATTGACCCGTCGTTTATAAAATATTTGTAGTGATTGTTTGTCTTGTAAAGCATAGGCTAAATTACACTCCCAACAGGGGTATCTAAGAATTAGAAGTTTCTGAAATCAACTTTTACTTCGGTCATGAAACACATCGAGTATTGACCATTAATAGCTCATAGTTGATTGATGGTATCAAGGAAGAAAAATTCAGTAAAATACTTAAAATGTACTCAAAACGTATATTATCTCATCTTACCTTAGAATATAACTAATTTCATTTTATTTATATGGTAAACTTCATAAAAAATTTATTAATAAATTAATCCTTATTGATACAAAATTATTATTAAGAGAAATCAAAAAATAATATTAATATCCACATATAAAATAAAAATAAATTCATATTTAAATCTTTATTAAATAGATGAGTATTAATTAACCTTAAATTATCACTAACTAAAATTACGAAATAATATTAAATAATAAAATAATTTGTTAATATTTGTATAATAAATAGAAGAAGAAACTAGAAGAGAATAAATTGAAATCCTCAGAAAAATATAATATTTTTTATTAACAATTCTCCTCTTTTATGGAGTGTTAGAAAAAGGAATGATCATCCACAAGTTTTTATAATTTAATAAATATTCATACTTTATAATACTCTTTTTGGACGATAATAAGAATATTGTCTCAAAACCTTACCAATAAAAACCCAATGGGAGAAACCATAATAAAGGAAAAAAAAAGTATAATATTTTTCAAATAATTTAACCATTTTGACTACGAGTGTGTTTGATAGTGATTGTAGAAAACATTTCTAACATTTTTAATACCTGAATGATAAAAATTTTTAAGTGTTAGAAATATTAGAAACGCTTCCTGAAATTACTATCAAATTTGTTTGGTAGTGATTTTAGAAAATGTTTTTAATCTTTTTAACACTTGAAATTTTTTATAATGTAAGTGTTATAAATGCTAGAAACATTTTTTAAAATCACTTCCAAACGTACTCTAAGAGTCCTTTTCATGGCGATTTTAAAAAGCGCTTCTAGTCTTTCTAACACTTAAAAATTTCATCTTCAAGCATTAAAAAAAAACTAAAAACACCTTCTAAATTACTATAAATCGCATTTTAAGAGGTTTTTTTATAGTGTTTTTACTTAAAGTAATTTTTCTAAAAGTATCTTTTTAAAAAATCATTTATTAAAATATTTCCCTATAAAATAATATAAGTGATTTTTCAACACTATAAGTGATTTTTCAAAATTTAAAAAATATTTCCTAAAATTCATCAAATACTTAATTTTTTTCAAAAACATGTTTTAGGCTAAAAGTGTTTCCTAGAATCATTGTCAAACGGACTCTACCTCTTTAAAACCTTTACCAATATTCATATCAACATTCTCCCCTTCATGTAGACATGATTATACTTTCTTCAATATTTCAATTAATAGGTCTCTCAATCTTCACATTTCAATGTTGAATCTTAACATTTTCAATGTAGTTGATGGTAACGTTTTTATGAATAGATCTGTTAGTATCATATGACTGGATTCGCTGAAGATCACTTTCACCGTTTTCTAGGAAGATATGCTTAATTTTATCACCTTTTAAAAATCCTCATTTAATTTGTGCAATAGAAATAGCATTATCTTCATAAAATCAAGTAATATTATTTTTTTTATGAAGGGTAGTTTAAATACTTTTCGAATACATTGAATCATTAACCTTAACCAGACGTATTCATGACTTACTTCATGAATTGAAAGTGTGTTTAAATGATTTGAAGAAGTGACTACCATTATTTACTTGATTGATCTTCATAATATTGTTGCATTACCATATCAATTTTGTGGGTGTTTGCTAATATTCACATATCCAAGCAATTGATATGATACTCTTTTCGAATAAAATAAACTCATATAACTAGTTCCATAAAGATATCGTAATACATGTCTAATCCTATTCCAATGTATTTACATTGGTGTAGAACTATATCTTGTTACAAGATTGACAAAAATGAGTATAATTTACAAGATACATCAATGTGCCAATGTGATAATTGCACTAAGATATGATACTTATGGACCAAACACTTCTTCATTTTCTTATTTGAGATGAAATGTATCTTTGTTCACTTTAAGTGAACAAATGATTATTAGAGAATTAAGTGGGTGTGATTTATCCATATGAAAATGCCTTAAGAATTTCTATGTATGTTTGACCTGTAAGTCTAAACAAAATTTTGGTATTCCAAGATCTTTTGTTAGATAATTAACCACTCTTGAAAACTCTTCAAAAGTTTCAATAAGATTGCAACAATTATAAACTTCCATTTTTAATCTACACAATGACATAATTTAATCAAGTATATTATCATCATGATTTGATCAAGAATGTGATATGAGATTTTCAATCATTGCTTTAGATATTTTAATCTTTGAGAATTATTTGTTCTAGCCATGTTAATTCTTTAAGGAATTATTTGCTTCAAGCATGTTAAATCCTTTAAGGACTTGGTTGTTATGATTGAAACATTGAAAGCATACCATGATGTACCAAAATATGGTTTCATTAATAAATTTATTTATTTATGTTTTTGGTTCCCTTTGTTATCCTTATTTACATTAATTTTATCTTAGCATTCATGCCCTTATCACTTGCATTATACAGGAGATTCAATTCATGAGTTTTTTTGCAAGATGATAAATAGTTCACAGTCGGTTCTAAGATTTGTACACTCTATCAGAGACTATAATGTATTATCTCATAATTGGAAACTTGTCTTGGTTATTTAGATGGTTTTCCTACAGTGAACGCACTAGTGTATATGGTTACATGCTGGAGTGGACCTATAGTGAATCATGATATTAGATATCAAATAGTCATTATTCACCATGCTCCTATGTTACATGAATTCTCAACCTTGACAGAATATTGAGTTAATGTTAAGATCAATTAGCGACTTTGATCAATGAGTGGGAACTTAAGATGATCATATATTCCTTACAGGTTGTATCACTATTAATTAAGACAAATGACAACAAGTGTTCTCAGTAGAAACAACGTGATATCTCAAGGTTTTAAGACAATGTGTCCCTTTGGGTAATCTCGAGGACATGTTGTTAAGATAAAGTCCTTAAAAGTATAACATGATATAACACATTTAAAATTTATTATTTATTAATAAAGTTCCAGTTTTACTTTAATTTATCTTTATTCCATGTATTACAACTTTTGAACATTCTTACCTATATTTTTTGTATTGTACATGACTTGAATGCATTAGGAGTTACATGGAAGATCCAAGTCATGGATTCCTTATAAGTAGATGACTACTCATAGCTAGTTCATAAACTTAGATAATCCGTTAGAGATTATAGTGCATTATCTTCTAATTAGAGGGATAGTTGGTTTTGACTATCAGGATGAGTTTTCTATGTTGAGTGCATTAATGTGTATGGGTACATATTGGACGGGACCTGCGGTGAGTCATGACATAAGACTATCAAGTAGTTATGACTTCACTAAATTTCTATATCGGTTATCTTTCAACTTTGAGATAACACTAAGTTTATGCTAAGTTAGTAGTAACTTTAACCTACGAGTTAAAGTCACTACTAAAATGATCAATATTCCTTATAGATTGAGTCAATTTTGATGAAAGTCGGTAGTAATTGGTATTTTCAAAAGAAACACTATGATATCCCATGGGATTAAGCTAGAGTGTCTCCTTGGGTGATCCTAAGGCGATATATGTTCATGTAAATTATGGTTATAATGGTTCCTTAAGTGGAACTTGACATAAGCTCTATATGAGCTAAACTGTGTCATATGCTCATACTATAGGAGGATTTGAAACTTAAGTATAATAAAGGTAATCTTGAGAGTATGATAGTTTTTTGTTAACATCTTAGATCTAAGAAAAAAAAAACAATACCAAATTTTCCAAAAAAACGATCTTTAGAGTTAAAGTACTAACCTTTAGGTTTATATGTTTTCAAACCTTAAATCTAAGTATTAAAGAATCGAAACGATGTCATTAGAAGTCTCGTAAACTTATGATCTTTTGCTTGACAACTCAACCTTGTTCCTTAGTACACAAACAATGAAAAGTTTAGGAGGGTGAAGGTTATGAATTTTTTTTTTTTTTTTTTTTGGGTGGTCGAACACAAAAATGATGGAAACCCTAACCCCTAAGGGCTATTTATAGGGTTCCTAACTGGGTTTAAGTGACTTGAACTTGTATGGACCCGTGTCACTTAATCTAGCCTAAATTAGGTAATAATTGATTAATTAACCCAATAGGGCATACTAATTAATCAATTAGCCCAATCTAGACATCTTACTCACTTCTTCTTATGCAACCTTGCATAATTACTAAAATGCCCTTATGCACAAAAATGAAGCTAGAGCCAATCTGACCTTAATAACCAGTGCCAACAAGGTATATAAGCTCAAAGTAGGAGTTCTGACCCCCTCAAAATCTACTTCTAAAGTTGATTCAATAGTCCACTATAGAGAATCAATTGAACTCCAATATATGTAAATAACAACGAGACATCATGCGCTTGAGATCTTGACTTGCTATCCATTATGTCTAGTCTCCCCATGAACTAGTGTCCGTAGTCTAACAAGGTGAAAACTATTAGTCTTTCAATACTACCTTTATTATCCTTGAGTTATAGATCCTCATATTGTGTGTTCAACGGACATGTCTTAGTTCTCCAAGATTTTATGTCAAGTTCCACTTAAGGAACTACTATAACCATAGTTTCCATGAACACTTCTCCTTAAGATCACTTACGGAGATACTCTATCTCAACCCCAACAAATATCATGGTGCCTATATTAAGAATACCTATTGCTACCAGCTTTCATAAACTGTAATCCAATCCATAGGGAATATATGATTAGCTTACAATCTCACTCATTGGTCAAAGTCATTATTAACTTTAATACAAACTCAATATTCTTTCAAAGTTGAGAGATAACACAATGAAGCAACTTTGTGAGGTCATGACTACTTAATAGCCTTAAATCATGACTCATTATAGGTTTTTTCCAATGTCAACCAGTGCATAGGAAACCCATCCTAATAGCCAAGACCAGTCATCCCTCTAATTAGAAGTTGGTGTACTACAACCTTTAATGAGTTACTTAAACTTACGAATCTGTTTGAACAAGTCATCTATTTATAAAGAACTGTGTGACTTGGATCTTCCATACAACTTGTAATGTACCTAAATCATGTACAATGCAAAAAATGTTAGACAAAAATACTCATAAAATACAATACATGGAATGAAGATAGATAAAAGTGAAATTAAAATATCATTAAATAAATAACCATTTCCAAATCTATTACATCATGTCATGCTTTTAAGGACTCTATAATAACACTTTCATCTTGTTAGATTACAGATACCAATTCATTGGGAGATTGTACACAATGGATAGCAAGTTATAGACCTGAGCACTTAGTGTCTTATTGTTATTTACATAAGGTACTAGAGTACATTTGATTCTCTTTAGTGAGATTTTGAATCAACTTTAAAATTAGATTCAAAGAGGGTCAATACTGTCTTATGAGTTCTAGTGGTCCCTACTCGAGCTCATATACCTTGTCGGCATGGTTTATGAGTGACAAATCAACTCTTAGTTCACTTATGTGCATAAGAGCATTTTGGTAATTTCACAAGGTTGCATAAAAGGTTAGTGAATAGTATCTTTGGATTGTGTTAATTGATTAATTAGATGGTCCTGTTGGGTTAATTGATCAATTGAAACCTTTTTTAAGCTAGATTAAGTAACTCAAACACATGATGGGTTCAAGTCACTTAAGTCCAATAGGAAACATATAAATATCCCTTAAAGGTTATAGTTTTATATGATTTTGTCTTCTTCTACCATTTAGAGAGAAAGACTCTTACCCTCCATCCTCTAAACCCTATATCGTTTGAGTGCTAAAGAACAAGAGGAAGTCATGGGATGGAAGATTGTGGGTGCATGAAACTTTCAAAGGCTTCAAACTCATTCTTTATTGAAATGAAAAGATTTGGGAACATCCAAATTTGTGTTGATGTTTTCTAATCCTTTAATCTGGATCTTTGTTAATCAAAAGTTGTGGTTTTTGTTTTTTGATGCTAGGATCTAAAGCCCTAGGAAGAAATCCATATACCTAACTTGATCCTAGCATAGAGAATATAGTAATCCAGGATTTCCTACATATGTGATCAAGAAAACTATGGTCATAGTAATTCCTTAATTGGAATTTGATATTTGCTTTTTATGAACTAAAATATGTCAATTGATCACATAATAGGAAGATTTATAACTTAAGAATTGGAGAAGCAATATTTAAAGGTCGATAGCATTTACCTCATTAAATTACAAAAACTAGTACATGGGGAGGAGGGTGGTCTACATGTAGTGGATAGTAGGTTACAAACTTAAGTTTTGTCTTGTTCTAATATCATAGAATAATGAAGTGCAATTGACTTTCTATAGTGGAATATTAAATTAACTCCAAACTTGGATTTTGAGGGAGCTAATATTTTCCTACGGGTCTAATTGGTCTTTGCTTGAATTCATATTCCACGGTGGCACTTTCGTTAAGGGATTTTTTGGTTCCTAATTCATATGGATACAAAAGAACATTTTGTTAAAAACATAGGTTGCATCAAATCTTATGAATGATCTTTATAGACTAGGTTAATTAATTAATTAAAGTTCAAAAGGGCTAGTTAATTCATCAAGGCCCAAGTGGGCCAGATTAAGCCACCTAAGTTCAAGTTGGGTTTAAGTCACTTAAGCTCATAAAGAAGCCTATATAGAAACCCCTTAAAGAGTTTAGGAATTCATTTTGTGCTCTTGTTATTTAAACTCCAACCCTAACCTCCACCCCCTCTAAAAAAGACTCCACCTTTTCTGATGTTAAGATCTGAGAAAGAGGCCTATTGGGTTGAAAATCATTAGGTTTACAAGATCTATGATGTTTAAGAAACTTCTTCATCATATTAGAATTGATATGGGAATATCTAAATTACAAATAAAACACATTTAATCGATCTAAGTCTTTTAAATGCATGTTTGCTTTTGTTATATAGATTTAGAGAGCCACATAACTCGTCGTAAGTCTTAAACAATGTCTAATTATACACATTAGTGCACTCACCAGGTTAACCTCATCCCGATTACTAGTACCAATAATTCATGTAACTAGGAGGTAGTACACTACAATCTCAAATAAATTGCTTAAGTCTATAAATTGATTGTAAATGAATTATTTACTTGGAACCCATAACTTGGATCTTACATGCAACTCCTAAAACACTTAAGTCATGTACAATGTAAGAAATGTTATGCTAGAATGCTCATAAGGTATAATGCATGGAAGAAGAATAGATAAAAGTGAAACTAAAATATTATTAAAAAATAAATCCACATTTGTTATATCATTTCATGTTTTTAAGGGTTCTATTCTAACAAGGATGAAAACTTTAATCTCATTACAAATAAGTTGATGAAGTACATCTAATTTAAAAATATCAAAGAGAGAAGATCTCAATCAAAGAAAGAAGATCCCAATCAAAGAAAGAGTCCTCAAGTGATAAAAAGACGAAGAAAGGAATTGTGACAACATTGAGTGAAAATAATGAAGACTTTATGGAAGAAGAATGCAAAAGGAAGTTTTCAACATGTGTTTTGTTTCTTTGTGAGATCATGAAGATGTGATAAATTGTAATTTTAGCTACCAGTTATAATGAACCTTAAGATGTTTTTCAAGAATTATATGTTGATATTGGAAATTTTTGTTTGATAAATGTTTTTTCTCAAAAAGAAAATTTATTCTTTTCAAAATGAGCTTAGTTGGCTTGATTTTTTTTTTTTTTTTTATATTGACAAGACAAAAACATCATTTTAAAAAGAAAAGGAAAATGGTTAACCACTTATATCTCAAAATTTTCAAATGATTAAAAAACCTTCAATATAATCTTAGCAAGTCAAAAATGTATTTTTGATAAAAAAAAAAATAATAATTTAGTTACAAGCATCATTATTGAAATGTGTCATAAAAACTATTTTGTAAAAGATGCTTGTAGTAGTAATCTAGGTACTATTTACAATTTTAATGAGAGAAATTGTCACATTGGTAATACTTATCCTTTGAGAAAATCCTTTTATATTGCATCTAGTTGTAAATCATTTTGGATTTTGAAGGAGAGAAATGTTAACTCTTTAGGACCAAGAAAAGATAAATGCCAAAGGTTACTTAGATTTATTTTATACGAATCCAATAGAAAAAAAGGAAGAAGTGTTCATTTTAGACATTACTTAGAAAGGTAGATTGTTAATACTATTAACTTTTGTAAATTCATGTCTTCTTTATTTGAAATATTCTCTTGGTTGTTGTCTTGATTCATAAAAGTTTTTGCAGTAATTTTGAGTCATCATATAATTGCATCATAGAGAATTTTCAAAGTTCCTCAACTAATTCTCTTGGGTCATTTAAATGACATGTTTATTGATATTAAAAAATTCAATAGTTATAATAACTGCTTTATAAAAAGAAAACTTTTGGAAAATTTTGGAGAAGTATCTCGTAGTTACAAATGACATATTCAAAGTTAATAAAATCATCTAGGATATTGGATCAATACAATCCTCTTTGTTGAGAAATTGTCAAAGTGGTGATAAGCTAGGATCAAAGAAGAATATTGGTGATGTTTGGCTAAAAAAATAAGGAAAAGTAAAGGAAGATGAAGAATCAAATGAAAAGTGAAGAAAACTCCGCATCAAAGAGGAAAAGTAAACAAAGAATCTTCAAATGAGTGGAGATAACACCACTCATTATCAAATGATCAAATTGGTACTAGAGAAGTTTGATTTTGCTTTTAGTATTTTATTGAATTGAAAATTTTTATGATAAGACAAAATTAATAATTATTGGATTATAATCATACCAAAAAAAAAAAATCATTTTGATAAAATTGATATAAGCGTTAACCCAAGGTTTGGATCAAGAAAAAAAATATTATTTATGAAAATCTTAGGTGAAATTGAATGTTCATATGCTTGTATGTTTTAATGATGTCATCTTATACATTTTATATGTTGCATTTTTTTTTTTAAAGTTGCATGTGTTACCAAATGTCCTATTTCCATTTTTTTTCCAAGACATGCTTTAAATTGGAAAATACTCTATAGTTTAAAACAAATTTAAAGAGTTCAATATAGAAGTTCGAGCAATTTCTCTTGGAAAATAATTTGAAATGAGAAAAGGAAAGTAGTAAAATGATCTCTATTTGGATGGTTTTCTTGTCAAATTGATGATTTGCCTATTGTTTAATTATGTTAATTATATTAATTATGTTACTTTTGAGCGCATTTAACATACCCCTCAAATTCTTAAACTTGAAGATATATTTTTTAAATAAAAAAACATGTATTTAGGGGAGCATTTTAACAACTTTGATTTTGTCATCATCATAAAGAGACAAGATTGTTAGACCAGAGTTTGTTTAATTTCGATCTTGATGATTTAAAAAAAAAAAGGTTTGAATATAGTGGTTATATTTGAATATGTTAGGCAAGAAACATTTTCAAAGAGGCATTCAAGAAGATATATATATATATATCAAGATCAAAGAAGATCATTGCGTTTATGAAGAAGGTTTATCAAACTAATTTTTTAGATATTTATGTAATATTGTGGGTGTACTAAATTAGAATAACATGTATTTAATTTTTCCTAAGCACTCTTAACATCATTTTAGATGGACCTAAATTGATTTTTCAAGGAAAATATCACTTTGAAGTATCTATTTCAAAAATTTTGAAAAACTAAAGGCCTATTTGGTTCATGTTTTCAAGAGTTGTTTTCTGTTATTGAAAACAAAAAACACAAAAAACTTGTTTGGGAAAGGGGGTGTGTGTTTTTGTTTTTTGTATTATCAAAAACCACTTTTTTGAGAACAATAAAAAGATGTTTTCATTGTTTTTTCATTATTCAAATAATAGATTGTTTTTCTTGTTCTTTTTTTCTTAGCTGCTTTTTGTGTTTCTACAAAGGTGAGCTTCATCCAACTACCACACCCCCACCCGCAAGTCATCGTTTAAGAAAATTATAACTGGTGTAAAAATTTCAAAATGGAATATTTTTTTTTCAATTTAAATGAATTATGTATATGAAATTTATTTATATATTTATAATATCAAATTAATGGAAGAAAACACTTTATTAATTTTAAAAAATAACTTTCAAACATGTTTTTTATTTTATTTATTCTAATTTTTTTATTAACTCAATCAAACATGTTTTTTTTTTGTTTATGAAAACAAAAATTGTTTTTCAGAATTCAGTTCCCAAACACAATTTTTTTTTTTTTTTTTCCGAAAACACAAAAAACTGTTCTTAAAAACTGTTTTCTAGAACAATTTTCAAAAACAGCAACCAAACATACCCTAAATGATCTTAAAGTGTTTTTCAACTTAAAATGACTTTTCAAATATATGCAATTTCAACTGCCTTGATGTTAAATCTCATGAATCTTATAAAATTGCATAAAAGGTAAGAAAAAAAATGGAGCAAAAGAGGGCAAGAATGAAGATGGTCCATTAGTTGGAAGATTTGAAGTGCCGTATTGGTGCTTCCTAAGTTTGGTCCTTAGGTGGTGTGCTAGGATGAGTAAAATAACTCAATTGAGCAATTCCCTAATGGTTACTTGTAATGTATTAAATACACAATAGCTTAGTTAAGTGGTCAATTAGAGCTTTTACAACTTATTTCCAACAGCGAGTTTACATCTAATTCATATATAAAAGCCCATTAACTCCAATTTATTTGTTGGCTAACAACTCATCAGAGTACGTTTGGTAGTGATTGTAAGAAATGTTTCTAACATTTTTAATACTCGAAAGATGAAAATCTCCAAGTGCTATAAAAGTTAGAAATGCTTTCTAAAATCACTACCAAACACATTTTTATTATCATTTGTTAATTTTTTTTTAATTTATCTTGATTCATAAATTTGTAGATCTATTTAGTCCACCTCAATCCTAATTTCTTTTGTATTCATCAAGTCAATATTATAACTTAGAAATTTACTTTAATAAATTTATTCATTATATTATTATGAAAGAAAAATTTATGTATGAGATATTACATAGGATTTTCAAGTGTGAGACATTACTTGAGAGAATGTTCAAGAGTGAAACATTTCTCAATGATTTATTGAAGAAAATTCCTTATTACGAATCTAATTGGAAAACTTAAAGGCATAATGAAACCCTAATGTTATGATTAAACTAAAAAGACAATAAATATAAGTCAGGATTGAATCGAACAACTATGAAATCTAAAATTTACGTTTTCTGTTCCCTCCTCTATTGATTTTATCAGTCGGATTTGTTATACTTTTACTTGTGTTAATGTTTTATTTTTATTTAATGTATCTTAAATCATTTGTTCTTTTAACAATACAATTTTTTCATAGATAGAGTCTAATTTCATGGTGGTAAAAAACCAACACCTCGTTTACCCCTCCTCCTTGGAAAAGAATGGAATTTTGAAAGGGGTATTGGAAATTGAATGGAATTTTTAAAAATAGGGAAAATTGTGTTTCACCCATCCATTAAGTTTTGGGCTTAAATACAAGGGATACGAGCACCTGGCCAATTTTTAAGCCCAAGTGGGTGTAAAACTCAATTCTCCCCAAATAGAAGGAACGAAGTGCAGAAGAAGGATTAGAAATGACACCAGGTCTCCTGCTGGCTGCTCCTTCAATTCTCTTCGCCACCTTTCCAATATCTCATAAATGATTTTAAAAAGTCCTCTGAAATTCCGGAATAAATATTATATGATATTTTTAAATCCTATTCTCCTTCTTCTACCAACCTGCTCGTACCCTCACTCACTCAACAATGCCGGAGAGATTGGACTTGACGTGCCATGTGTGCGGCAGTGTCGGCTTCAGCGACGGTGCTGACGGTTTCTTCTACTGCGGCCGCTGCGGCTCTCAAGCCGAGGACATCATCGACACCGGCGTCGCCGAGGAGGACTTCATCGCCAAGGGTGACGCGCGTGGCGCCATCTACTCCGCCAGTCACCGCCGCCAGAGGCACTCTATCGCCCCCAAACCCGAGCCACTGTCTCAGTCCCAATCCCAATTCTTGAACAACCTAACCCTAGACGACGATTACCGGGTAGAAAACGAGGAAGCCAGAGAAGAGACCGTGGCAGATGAGGTGGGTCCGTCAGGACCCTCTGATTTTGGGCTGGGTTTGGATGGTTCTGATGGGCTGAGTTTCGAAGATTATTACACGCAACTTAGGATTAGGTATGTAATGGGGGTTCAGATAATGATTGAGTTGCAGTGTCAGGCTTTGGTGGAGAAATTCAAGGCGAGTCCATTGATTTGTGGAGTTGCCGGAACAATTTGGCTGCGATTCGTGGCGACTACTAGGGTTTTTGATGATGAGTGGGCTGATAAAGTTATTCAAGATTCAGAGATGCAGAAACCAGGTAACCCTGTTTTACTTTTCTTAATTTACTAAAACTATAACCTTTTAACATTCTTGTGTTAGATTCGAAATTGAATTGCTGGCCATATCTTAC
Organism: Vitis riparia; assembly: GCF_004353265.1. Lineage (NCBI taxonomy): Eukaryota > Viridiplantae > Streptophyta > Magnoliopsida > Vitales > Vitaceae > Vitis > Vitis riparia. The sequence goes on from NC_048431.1 coordinate 12,995,771, forward strand.
TTTGTCTCTTGTATTTATTCTTCAGTTAGAATTCTTAGTAATCCAGTTTGCTACAACTTTGAAGTTTACAGATATGAGAAAAGAGATATATTTCAATGAAATTCTATTTTGTCTGAACTTCAGAAGCTATTAGTTGTCCATTTATTTTTTATTCATATTTACTATATTTGGAGGGAAATAATGGTGTGTTCATCAAAATATTTTCTTTTGTATCAGCTGCTTAATTTTTGTTCTATCCTGTGTCCATGATTCTGATATATTTTCAATTCCTTACTTTACAATCAATTAATTTCAAACCTTATTCATGCAAACAAGCTAGGGCGTTTGGTGCAATACATGAAAATTGGGGCCAATTACTGAGTTGGAAAGATCTCTTTGAATTTATTCGTATTATGTTCTGTCTTTGCTCTTCCCTGAATACCCATTTTTTTTTTAATTATTTTCAGACACTGAGAAGTTGTTAGTTGGGAAATTTACTGGCCAATATAAGTGGTCTAATTGTTAAAAGTGTATGGGGTTGGGAGGCTAATTTAGAGAAGAAATGAAAAAATTGGTAAATGATAATGCAGTGTTTGGTAGTATGGATTTTGTTTTACTTGTTGTAAGGTTTGAAAGTTCTAGATCAAACTTGTTTTTTTTTTTGGTTGCTTGGTGCTGCTTAATCTCTATTTGTCTATCAAGCAAACTTTGAAATATAAGATGAAGAGTCTTATTTTCATAATATATCTCAAAAACAAGTAACATCTGTGGGATGAAGGTACAGGAACAACTCAAGCAAATTAGTACTCCTATTCATTTGTATCACCTGAAGGAAAGGTTAAGGTTTCAATGTTACTCTTCATGTATGCGGATTTTTCAAAATTTATCTAATATTTTCTTTTAAGGACATATATACAATAGTTTGTACAAAGAATGGAAGAAATGACAATCTTCCCTCCACCTGCTCCCTTGAAAATGCATTATTTTTTTAACTCACTTTTTTCTCGAATAATCTTAAACAATGGCCATTGTTTTCCTTTTTTTTTTTTTTTGGTTTCAAGTGACTTATTCTCAAATTTCTCATAAGGCTTCTAACAGGAGTTTCCAACACTTCAACCCTAGGTACATGTTTGATAAACATGCATTATGGCTATTGAAATTTTCAGGCAGGATGATTGATATTATTAATTTCATCTTTTTAGTTTTCCCAGTGTGCCGTCTTTTTTCTCTTGGGCATTAAATCACGCTACCTTGCCTAACTCTTTTAATGCATTTCATACACATTTATCTTAAGCCAGTTTTGTAGAATTTTTAGTTTTTGTTTGACAAAGTTTATGGAGGGAATGAAATTGGAATGGAAAAGAATTTGAAAGGACTGAGCTGCTAGTTTTTAAACTGAAGGACATATGCTTAATTTAGGTCACTGTTTGTTGTGTATAAGGATCCCTTAGAGGAGGGAAACTTAACTGTTTTAAACTTCTTTGTGATAATAGATTTGTTCATAAGGCCTTGTATTTGTCTCTGCATTCTCTTTTGCCTTTAGGGTGTTTCATTGTACACATCTTGCTAGGGTGCATCCTCTGGTCCTCTTGTCCTCTTGTCTGATTTTTCCTATTTACCAATGGAGAAAGTTTGTTTTCATTTTCATGTGTGGTTTCTTTTCTTCTCTCTATTTTTTTAGTGGCATTACGTTCATTCTAATTTTGACAAGCTCATTCCCAACAAACACTTTTCTCTAATTACCTTTTGATGGTTCTTTTATGGCTATTTTTCTTATTCATCTCATGCATTTTGCCTTTGATTTCAGGGGAATCAGAAGATCTAAAGCCTCGGGCTAAATATAGTGCAGAGCCTCATAATATATATGGTCAGCGAGCTGTCATCATATGGCATAGATCTTTGAAAAAAAAAATACCCTTATCTTGTTCTCTGGTAATTTCTTTTCTAGCCTGTCACATTGCCAGGGAGGCAATCCTGCCAACAGACATATTAAAATGGTCTCTTGAAGGGAAGCTTCCATATTTTGCTGCATTCATTGAAATTGAAAAGCAGATTGGGCCTCCGTCAAGCCCTTGTCCTTTGAGTTCAAGTTTTATGTTCAGACCTTCTGAAGCCATTCCATTACAGAAGTTGGAAGCTCAGGCAGCGTCTATTGCTGACTCTATAGGCTTGCATTTACCTCCTGTGAATTTCTATGCAATTGCTTTTCGCTATCTGGAGCAGTTATTTCTTCCTGTTGAAAAGATACTTCCATATGCTTGCCGTGTATATGAGTGGTCAATGCCTCCTGACTTGTGGTTATCAGCAAATGAATTAAGGCTTCCTACTCGGGTTTGTGTAATGTCAATTCTAATTGTAACAATAAGGATTCTTTACAACGTACATGGTTTTGGGAAATGGGAAATGAGTTTGTCTAGTTCCAGTGGTTCTTCATCCTCATCTAATCAGATAGTAAAATTGAATGCCTCAGACAATATTAAAATGATGGATGGTGCTAAACAAGGTTCTCCTTTACATGATTTGAATGGTTCAAACGAAGAACCTGTGACAAACTCATCTCATGCCCAGAAATCTGAATTTGATGCTACAGAGCTTTTGTGTAACCTTGATGCCAGATATGATGAACTCATTGACACCTATGGTAATTATTGGATGAGTTAGGCATTGAAAATGATGTTGACTTGGTGAATTCTAAATTATTGTTTTATGATGCTCTAAAGATTCCATGCTCTAGATGAGGCCTTAGCTTTTGGTTTTTGTTCTTATTTCTGTTGGCAGAGTATTCCAAGGATTTACCGACATATCTGCAATACTGTAAGGATGTTGTCTTTGCTGGACTGGAACTGCCATTTGAGGATCACGAGGAGGAGAAGATAATAGAACAGTTATGGGAATTTTATCAAAATCAAAAGGTGATGTTTTTACTTGAAAATGAATGGGATACTTTCTTTGTATATAAACTTATGGATGAAATTGTGTGCCATCTTGGTGTTTCTTGAAACATTGCCATGCCAAATACATAAATTTTTGTAATTTTCAAATTGCTTCCTCTCCATGAATCAGCTAAATCATTTTCATCTCAATGTGTTGGTGATGAACCCAAACATAGCTGTTACAGTTGCCTGCTTGTAGTAGGGTATAGTATCTATCTTTAAATTCATTATACAATACATGTTATTGTGAATTTCTAATGACAACATGATTATCTTTTGGTAGTAAATAGTAATGGAAGCCCATTTAGTTCATTGTTGTAGGAAAACCTTTTTTTTTTTGTCATAATTGGATTAGTTATCCAAAGATAACATAAAAGCAAATTAAAGAACCTGAAAACATATGAAACCTGAAAAGATAAGGACCTACAAAATAGGAAACCTAAAAAAAAAAATCTAAAAAACAAAAAGACATCCACCAAAAATAATAAATAAAATCTTCATATGCCAAGGCTGTAACAGTTTTTGTTGGAAGATGATCTCTATTTTTTTTAGTGAGACTTACCTCATGATTCTTGAATCTCCTATACAACCATTTCTCTGGGTTGTGGATGTAAATAAATATGGGCCTTTGGTTGCATAATGGTTAAAAGTTTATTAAATAGTAAATTGCACCAATTAATATTTCACACAAAGTTTGTTGATTTCAGGATTCTGAACCCTCAGAAGACCTTGGAGTGGAATGTGGTAGTGCTTTGAATGAAAAAAGATCTAGGAATGATGAAGGATGCATTAACAGCATTCCCAAGGAAAAGAAGAAAATTAGAGATGATTGCTCTGTACCACTGGGTCTGGATGGTGATGATACTTCTTTGAATTCACAGGGAGGTGAAAATTCAGTACCCACCCATCAAGCTTCAGTAGAGACACTAAAAGAAGAAGCCATTTTACGGATGAAAGCGGACATGGAGGAAAATAGGTTCTGTTATATTCCACCTAGGGTCAATGTCAAGAGATTCGATTACCTTCACTATGTGAGAAAGAAGGATGAAGGTTCCTATATTTATGCTGCCCATGCAGATTATTACATATTGCTTCGTGCTTGTGCAAGGGTTGCTCAAGTTGATGTACGGAGTATGCATGTTGGAGTGATGAGTCTTGAGAGGAGACTGGGTTGGATCGAGAAAAGAATTGATCATTGCTTGCATTTCAAACCTCCAAAATTTTCCTCTGACCCATGTAATGATGATGCACCAGAATGTTCTACAGATGATTATGTTGAATTTTCAAGTTTGAATTTATCACCTTAATTTTGTTTTCTTTCTTTCTTTCTTTTTCTCTTATTATTATTATTATTATTTATTTTATTATATTTTATTTATTTTTTTGTTTTATACTTTACAAGGGTTGGTTTTTTACATTTGAAACCATTATTTTGAGAAAAGGTAATTTTCACTTTGGTTTGAACAGGCTGTGGCTACAAGCAACTTGTGATTTAACTAAATGATGAGCACCCATATATTCCTTACGAGTTTTTTCTCTCTCCTAGAACTTTCTGCAAATGTTCTCTTATAATCTTGTATCCACTGTCTTCAAGTGGAGAGTTCGCTCTCTCCATTGAGTATTAAGGGAGAAATCTGAGCATCACTCACTCTTCTCTCATCTTTGCTGAGGAATAAAGGGCAATTTTATTCACTCTTACTTTATCTTTGTTGAGAGTTTAACATATAGATTGCATTTATAGTGGAACAAAAGTAGAAGGCATGAGTTCATGATGAACTTTCCTTTGGAACTATAAAATGTGGGAATAGCATAATCACTGTAAGGATCCAGGATTATCTGATCTGATTGTGAATTATCTTGCATGATGTGAAATACAATGATGATTATATTAATTTCTAGGAACACAAGCATGACCATAAAAAAAGAGCTAGTGTTTTCTGCGTGCTAAACGAGCAAGCTGCAGGTTTGCAATTTCAAACCAACCCACTATATTATTCATCCAGGTGTATGAAGGTAAGAAAAAAAATCATGGATGACTTGCTGGTAAATTTGAGCTCAATGGCGCTTTTCTCTGCTCAAAAGTTGGTGAAATTTCACTTGATATAATACTATTTGGAGGTTTAATTTTCTTAGTGTAATGATTAACGATGTTGTTATCTGCAGGAGGATGTAGTAGTGATATCAGGAACTCCAAGGTTTTTTACTAGTGAGGTGAAACAACTTCAGCCATTTAGTATTTATTGGTTCCTGTAACTTGTCCTCCCAATTTGTTCTTGTTTTCACCATGTTTATCACTTTATTCATGCTTTACATTGATTACTAGTTAGATCCACAACCGATCACAGCAGGTTGCTTATAAAATATATTACCAAAAATTAGCTTGTACTATTATTTTGTTACTCAATTTACCAGTAGTGAAAGCTCATTAGAAACATTTCTTGGGAGAATTTTGAGACTCTCCTATCACAATTTGTTGCATAAAGATGCTTGGGTTTCTGGTTATACATTTTCCTCTGAAGAAATGAATCCATTGGTAAGTACTATCACTTGTTCTGGCTTAAAATTCAGTTGTTACTTTCTTACTCTGTTGATTCAGTGCCATTAATTGCATTATTTTTTATTTTTTTTATTTTTGTGTGTATGTGGATTTCAGTTGGCTTGATTTCTTTATTTTTGTGTACAATCACTTGTTCTGCACTGCAACTACATCTTTCTGTAAATACTCTTTTCAGCAGGATATGTGTGGCAAGGAGGTTTGTAAAAGAATTTTATTTCCCTTCGGAATTGGAAAGTTTGAGAGCAAGTAGAAAGAAAAATAATGGGAAAAAATAGGAAGAAAAGGAAAAATGAATCAAATTCAAAAGTGTTGAGGCCAGTATGACTCAGCTGAGTCAATGAGATTTTTTATTTGTTCTTCTACATTCTTGTCATTGCCAGTTTCTTGTTTTTTAAATCTGTTATTTTGCTTGATTTCTTTAGTTTGATTTTTGTATTTAATTAGTAGTTTACCTTTTCATTCCTAAATTTTGCGCTCTTTTAATATGCTTGATCGATTTTAAGATCAATATGTTCTTGTAGACGAACTTCCTGATAATTGGAGAGATGGCACAAGACATGTTCCTTTCACCCTCTGACCAATCTTTCCTTTTTTCCCTTGGTATCTCTATGTTTCTTAAAATTCTTGTTTCTTTCAGTTTTGACTTGCATTAGTGGTTTCCAATTTGATGAGTGCTGTACTTCCTATGTGGGACTTGAACTCTATTTCCACTCCTGGTGAAGTTCATATATTGGCATGCTTGTCATCCTCTAAGCAGGAGAGAGAAATTATAACTCCATTGGAAGTTGCTGCAATGACGAGTAAAAATAGCGATGGGTAAAGCACAGAGAAATGAAGTGGAGATATTGGAACTGAAACCAATTTGACATTAAGAAAAATGGAAATGAATACTGACAGTGAGTACTTATCAGAATGGTGAAAACCTGTTAAAAGAAAGATTTGATTCTCAAAGGCTTATTTGTTCCGATGAATCTCTTCCTAGAATGGAAGACAACAACAGACAGACTGAAATACCATTGCAAAAATTTAAGAACTCTATTTTTTTTTTTTTGTATTGCTGAGTCAGGTGAACCTTTTTGGTAAAAAAAGAAGTGCTTCGGAAGAAACATGTCTGCAATTTTCTGGAATGGCTGCTGCAAACTCTACTGTGACTAAATCTGGAAAGACTGCAAAAAATATGACGACTCTTACAGCTGTAAATTGATGAAGGAAATTTGAATACCTATGCCTCTGGTTCAGTGGCAAGAAATATTGTTGATTGTTGCTGTCTTTCTAATGGAGACATAGTCATATGTTTAATAAAACTTATTGGTTCATGCAACTGGTTTTTTTTGGCTTTTGAGGGAAAAAAAAAAAATCATGAATATACTGTGTTATTTGTTTTTTTTTTTTCATTTTATCTAATAAAAATGCATGCATGTTATTGATGGTTTTCATTCGAATAGTCTTTATATTTATTGAAATGGCGTTCTTGTTCTTGGCTAAATAAATGAAAGCATGGTGTCTGGTTTATACCTCTATTCTTCTGTTTTGTGTTAGGCTTTTTCGCAGCACTAGGTAACAAATTAGTGAAGGTAATTTTATTTGCATTTTTTGTTTACCTTTTGTTTGGGATAGTGGGGGTGTGGGTAGGGTCTGGAGGGGTGTGGTCTAACAAATATGTTGCCTAGAGTTCATAGTTGACATGTCAACCTTTTATGAGCCTTCTCATTCCTACAGCTGAAATTAGATCTATGAGGCAGCACTTCAACTTTCTATTAGCTTTAGCTAAAGGAGATCAAGTTGGGTAAGTTTGTTATGAATAGGGAGAGCTGTGCAAGCCAACCTGATATTTTTTCTGTTTTTTGATAGGTAAAACAATTGTATTAAAAGTGCCAAAAAAGGCGCCTAAAGTATACACGATGTATACAAGTCCAAAGAAAGGAAAGATACATAAAAATAATACCCTCGCTTCACTTACAGCTCAACCAATCTATGAAGTCAAATAAAGACAATGAGATAAGACCTTAAATGTACCTTAACCCACTCCAAAAACATGTAAATAAAGGAACGGAAAATAGCATGGTCCGTCGATTCATAATCTTCAAAGGCTCTTCGATTCCTCTTGACATGTGTTTCCACATGTTCTAGATTGGGTTGGTGATTATTTATTGGGAATAGCTTGCTAAGCTAAAGTGATGGGTTCCCATAGGTTCTAGATTGGGTTGGTGAATTTTTCTTGGGAATAGCTAGCTAAGCTGAAGTGATGGGTTCTTAAGGGGATAGGTTAAAGTTAGGCATAGTTATCAGTTCCTTAAACTACATGTAACCATGCATATATGCATTACAATTTACATTGGAAACAATGCGGTGCGATGAGATATACATTAGGAAAGAGAATTAATATTAGTTGCAATTAAAATAGGGTTAATATTACTTGGAAATAAATTAGGTTTAGTATTTATTGAAGTCAAATTCAGAGTAGCTAATAGGTTATAGGAGAATTGGAATAGAGTCATAATAAGTTATTAGAATCTTTGTAGAATTTGGATTTCTTAGAGAAATTTATAAATAAGACTAATTGATGTAAACCGAAGTATTGATTAATGATTAATAATGTTATTGCATACTTTGCAATTTTTAGTGGGGAGATTATTGATTTTATTTTAGGTGAGACTCTTAGAAGGCCATATTGTGATTGTAAGGTTATATCCCTTCTTTTTCTTATCTTCTTTCTCTATATTTTATTTTATTTTCTTTGCAACTTTATCCCTTGTTCCCCTCCTTAAACCTTAAAAGATAAAAACCTTGGTCCACTTATTTGATTGTAGGCAACCATGCTAGGGTTATCCTACATCAGTTTTGGTATTAGAGACGAAAGTTCTTGGCCTGAAGGCATATGCAATTGAGGAGTGGAGCTCCATATGCAACCATGGTTGAAGGTTACAACTTTTTTATGCAACTGTTAGTGAACATACCAAGGCGAAACGAAGAGGATTGACGATGTACTAGCATCTTCCAAATTCATGTTGTTTGACAAAGGAGACTACGTACTATGATTATTGATGGAGGTAGTAGTTCCAACTTAGTTTGGAGGAACTTGTTGAGAAACTTAATCTAAAGATAGAAGAGTATCTAAATCCTTATGAAATAACATGGGTAAATGACACAATATTTTGGTGAATTTTCGTTGTCTAGTGACATTAATTTTAGTAATAATTTTGAGTTATCAGTATAGTGTGATATTTTTGTTAATGACTGTTGCCCGTATTGTGCTTGGAAGACCATGAATTTTTTATGAAAGAGCCCTACATGATGGTTATGAAACACTTACATAGTTATGCACAATGGATGTAAGAAAATCCTCTGTCCAATGAAGGAAATTCCACTACTTAAGCAATTAAAGGAAAAATTAGCATCCTTAAAATAAAAGAGCCAACAAATATTCCCATTAAGAAGCGATTCGAGGTTGTTAGTAAGGAGGAAGAAATTGTCAATGATAAATCTAGAATACAAAAGGTGATGAAATTGATCCTAGGATAACCTGTAAGAGAGCTCAAAGAAGTTGTAAAGCTTTAGAAGAACCAGTGCTTGACTTTCTAAGGCAAAAATATTATCATGATTGGTGACAAACATGAAGAATCCTATGATGATATAATAAGAATTGCTGAAATTCCTTTTGAATATAGGGAATTCAAATCTCTTATTCTTCTACAGGACAATTTACAAGAAGAGTGTGGGAAACAACTTGCCATATGCTTGTTTATGACAATTATTTGAAGAACTATAAACTTGTTTCACAATATTGAAAAATCTTTCAAAGTTTGTAACTTGTTTTGCATGAAATTGAAGCTCAATAGATCTTAAGATCTTGTCATACCATGGTACAAAGCTGACGAAGAAAGAAATGAGGGTAGACATTGCTCGGGATTTCAATTGATTGTGGAAAATCATTAAAACTTGAGGTTGATTTTTTTTTTTTTTTTCAAGTTAGGGGAATTGCCAAGGATGAATCTCTAAGATATACATCAAGAAAAGGAGTTAATATTAGTTGAAATTAAAGTAGGATTAGTATTATTTGGAATTAAATTAAGATTAGTATTTATTGGAGTCAAATTCAAAGTAGCTAATTAGGTTATAGGAGAATTCGAATTAGAATCATAATAGGTTATTAGAATCTAAATGGAATTTGGATTTCTTAAAGAAGTCTATAAATAAGGCTAATTGTTGTAAACCAAAGTATTGATTGATGATTAATAATATTATGTTTTCTTGCAAACTTTGCAACTTTCAATGGCGAGACTCCATTGATTTTCTTTTAGATGAGACTCCTAGTAAGCCTTAGTGTAAGTCTAACGTTCTATCATTTTTCTCATTATCTTCTTTCTCTATATTTTATTTTATTTTGCTGCCATAAACTTTATCCCTTGTTCCTATCTTTAAACACTAAAAGATAAAAACCTTAGTCCATTTATTTGATTATAGGCAACCATTCTAGGTTGTCCTACATCATGGTGCCTTCATGTTTTGCATATTGCATGTATCCTACAGAATGCAATATGATAGATATGATAATGTGTAGGATATAGCTAGGTTCACAATATTTCTGCTTTGAATTTTGACTCTTTTCCCAGAAAATTTGTTGATGCTATGATTTATAAAATTCTTTAACCTTAAAGACAACTTCTTCTTCTTTTTGTATGTATATGTTTTCTATCAGAACAACTTCTTTTCCTTTTGGTTTGTGCTTTTTCCTATTGAAAATTTGTTAACACTATTGCTTAAAAGGTTCTGAAACTATAAGATTAAATGACACAATTCTTTTTATTTTTCTTCTCTTTCTCTCTTGCTTTTAGTTTAGTTTTGTTTTGCTTTTGTTTTTGTTTTGTTTTTTATTTTTTGTTTTTGGTTTTTGTTTTTCTTCTTAAACATTGGATGGAGAATTTTCTATTAAATGAAAGTTTATATAACTTGGAGTTTGTAAATTGAATCTTGGAACCTTAAGGTTGCATTTAGATAAGGAAATTGAAAATGAAGGGATTTTAAAATCCATATTAAAATTCCTAGAAGACTAATTTTTGTTGTTTGGGTACTTTTCTCTTTGTGCATATGCAGGCACATGCAGGTGGTGGTGGCATATATGTTGCCATAGATTTGAATTTTGTTAAGCCTTCTCATTTCTGAAGTGGATTGAATCCATATTTTAGATCTGTGAGGTTGCAGTAAGCCTTTCTATAACTTAAGCCAAAATAGATGAAGTTGGATAAATTTGTTAGGATTAGGGAAATCCAGGCCACACTAACCTAATCCTGCCATCACTATTGGTTAGTGATTGCAAGGATTCTTGCTTGAGTTACTTGTTTTCCCTTGGTCTTTTGCTGGGTATGGTTATTAGTTTTGAGTACATATCACCATGCACGTATGCAATGTAGTAACATGAAAACCAATGTTTACCTATAGGTTTTGCTTCTCACTTGTCTCTAACAATATATGATATGATGTATGTGATATGATATGTTGCCATATGATATGTTTGTATTTTTTTTTTTTTCTGTTTTGTCATCTTTTTAAATCAATTTTGAATTTTTTCCCAACAAATTTGTTGACACTATTGTTTGAAAGGTTGTATAAGATTAAAAAACAATGTTTTCTTGTTTTTCTTTTGTTTGGTTCCTTTAGAGAACAAAATATTCAGTAAAGGGCTCAAAGTTTGACACCATTTCTATATAGTAAATGAAGCTTAATTGTTTTGCTTTCTTTGAATGTTTAGCTGTGCACGAAGAATACTGACACCTCTCCAAAATATCACATTAGCTTCAAGAGAATTTAAAATCGTTATGCAGAGTCAGATACTCTATGAAATCCTTTAGTCAAATGTAGTGTTATAATATATTGACACATCATACTTGTTATATGTCATTATTATGAAGTATGAGTTCCAGTTACTTGTGTTACTGCTTTTATTGCACATTTGAAAAGTTTATACTTGATGACATGATAGTTTTTTGTCTGCTTTATGAACTATCATGCTTTGGAATTGTCTTATCTAAATCCTTATTTTCAAAGCTATAAATGAAGAACTGAATATTTGATGCTAAATTATTAGAAAGCTAAGTGGGATATCAAACACATCTGTAGAATAAGAGGGCTTGCAAAAACTTAAGATATCGTTTATAATTTGTTTGTGAGATAATCTTAACCACATTCCAACATCCCAAGTTAAGATACTTAGATGAAACTTAATATACGTTTTGCTTATTTGCAAATGAGCCTACTCATGCAACTAGAGACAAGATCAAGAACTGGAGGAGGATCTCCTTGTCTCATCATCACACACATAATGATAAAAGATTGTTAATGTAGCTAAAACTGTTTATTTGGGTCAATGATCTGTTAAGTTGAACTTCTGGTTTTTTTTCCTATTCCTTGAATTTCTCTATGAAATATTTAATCTGTATATGCAGAAAAATATAGTTGTCGAGTTTATATATGCAATTAATATTATTAAGTTGTAATTTATTTTTGCAGAATGTTTCACTAGCACATGCACCTGACATCATGGTATTGTTATATGCTATAATGATTAAATTTGAGGAGGCTTCAAAAAGTAGGTTGCCTCATTTGTAAACCATGGCATGTATTGAAGCTGGAAACGATCACAATTTGCCAAATTTAGCCCTCAGGTTGTTGTGCATCCTAGTACTTTAGTTTATGTTATTCAACTATTAGGTGTAGACTTTTACTAATAGTTGTCATTATATTTCTATTTGTCAATAGTATCGAAAAGCAATGACTATAATGTGAGAGCCAAAGTCTGAAAAAGGTTTCTTGAAAAAAAAATTTTCCTTTTTTTTAGCCCCACCTGGCAATGGGGCTAAAACTTCTTCTTGACCCATGGCTAGGCACTTTGAGAGTGGATTTACTACCAATAATGGGTTAATATTTTTGGGTCAAGTCCTATATAGAAAGCAATTTTAGATCGTGGGTTTGATATATGTTAAACATGGTTTTCTTCTTTGTTACCTCTATAGCTAACATGTAGAGAAAGGTAACTTCAGATACCTCTCTGTACCGTTTGATTACCTCCATATAACATTTCATTTTCCCTTTTAGATATATATTAAACATGGCTTTTTTTTTCTTCTTGTTGTCTAATGTCATAGCCACCCCATTAGGAATGACAAATAGACATAAAATAAATGGGTAAGCTGCACAAAGCACCTTTAAGAAAAGTGAGTCTCTTGTGGCTTTGAGAAGTATTGCCTTGTCCTAAGAGCTAACCTTTTTGAAACATTTCCTTAACCACATCCTAAACAGTTGTAGTCTTGAATTTAGCTCTAAAAAAGAAGCCTAAATAAGTGGCTGAAAGCTTCCTCATAGCACAACCCTCCTTTTACATTAGTGATATCACCTATTGGAATTAATTCTCTTTTGTCCAAATTAACTTTCAAAGTTGAAAATGCTTTGAACTAAAATAGGACCTAACTAATACATGTTAACTGATTTGAGCAAGGTTTGTAAAAATGAAGGGTAGCTTCAATGAATAGAAAAGTTGGGAAATCTTCATTCTCTCTCCTTCCTTTCCTCTTACTTTGAAGCCTAAAATGTAACTTCCCTCATTCATTTCTCAAAAGAATACTAGGGCTTTTATCACCAACACAAAGAGATAAGGGTATATGGAATCCACTTGTCTCAATTCACTCAAACTCTAAAAGAAACTAGAAGACCTTCGATTCACCAAAATTGGAAACCTTATTGTTAACGATGTGGAACTAAATCTAAAGCCCATTTATCCAACTTCTCTAATAGAAAACTACAATTTACATGGTCATGAGCTTTCTCAATGTCTAACTTACAAACCTCTAAGACTCAATCTTGAATTTATAGTCTCATTTGTAATAAGAGCTGCATTTAAGATTTGTTTCCCTTCTGCAAAAGCATTTTGAGAGTTTGACATCATCTTTGCTATCGTTTTCCTCAATCTAGTTTACTAAAACTTTTGCTTAAAATCTTATACAAGTTTTGTGACATCTCACATCGGATAGGGGAAAAAGTTCTTGGTGCTATATATTTATGGTTTTTTTAACCTTGTAGATGAGTTTTAAAGTCGTGAGACCTTTTAGGCCTTGAACAAACAATATCTACATGGTTAGGAGCGAGTTGTTATAAATGAAAACAAAACCGATCATTGATCCTAGTGCGGGAGTTTGTTAGCCTCAGAAGGTGTGTCTATCTATTTGATCCTATAATTCTTTGGGACATGACGAGGACGTTGTGTCAATATGAGGGGTGATTATGATATCCCATATCAATTAGGGGAAAAAGTACCTGACGTTATATATGTATGAACTCTTCTTAACTTTATGGATACATTTTAAAGTCATGAGGGCCTTTTAGGCTTAAAGCGGATAATATCTATACAGTTGGGAGCACGTCATTACAAATTCTCCACTAGGCTAATGGGCTTAAAGTCCTTTACATTTCCACTCCTTTATTGGAATCAAGACTAAAAATGTAGCATTTAGACTCCTCTCTAATGGTCACCTAGCAAAAAAAATCCTTAAAAGAGGCTTAAGACTTTATCCTTAACAAAGTCTTAATAATGCTATTAGAATGCCATAGAAAATTTATCTAGACAAAGGTTGTGTCCCCTTCCTATTCTAGCAGTGTAGCATGAATCACCTTCGAAGAGTATGGTTTTTCCAACCTTATTTGTAATTGTAGAATTACAAATAGAATTCTCTCTTTTAATAGAATTCTCTATTTTATTTCATTTTCCTTCATTTTCTCACTAGCCAAACATGCCTTGTGAGACCAAATCTCAAAGCATGAGTGGCTAAATCTCATTTTTTTTTTGGAGGAAGGACAATCTAAAGGCAAAATATATGGTGAATTAGAAAAATGAGCTTTAATTACAAAGGTAATTTGATCCAATTGATTGATTAATTGAATTTTGGGGATTTTTTCTCTTCAAATTGTCTTGGATGACTACTACAATATAAACTAGGTAGATTCATTAAATTCTTAAAGCTAGATTTGATGAAATTGATAGTTGCATTGTGTGAATCATTGGAAGATAATTTAAGATGAATTGAATATATGATTTGAATTGATCTATTGGATTAAATAACCTAATTTGAAGAGAAATTAGATATAGACCTAAAGTTAAATAAAAAATCGGTTTAGATGAGAATTTAGATTTTCAATTTAACTTGAAAAATAGATCTCAACATCTATTCTCCATAGAGATTATTTTCTAGAAAATCCTAACTCCGAGAGTTTTTTTCTTCTTAATTTCCTTTCATTTTACATCTTATTGTTCCTCTCAATTTGAAATCATTGTTATTTTGAACTTTTATAATGAATTGTTAAATCAATTTCACTTGATCATTATCATTTCTTTTCCTTCTATTTAAGCCTTCATTACCGAGAATAATCCATCCCAGTGGACGACACCTAAGACCGCTATACTACCATAGCTTTTTCTAAAAAACCTTTTTGATCAGGGAAGAGTTACCTTAGCATAGTAGAAATTAGGTTATAAATTTTGTTTTGATCCAACAAACAACGAAAAATCAATCAATCATTACCCAAAGTAAAAACATCAAGGAATATAAGTACTCATTTCTATCAACCATAACTTACTACATTAAGGAATAAAAAAAACCATGCACGTCATTTTCATATGGAGTATTGTTTAGATCCTCACCTTCACATCCTATAGTAACAATTTTTTCATAATGTTGAAATTTCGCTTCCTGTACATAGACAATGTATGGTTAAAATTGACACATGCAATTTCATTGCAAGTACTTCGACAATATCATTAAATAATGCATAGTCAAAATTGATGCCCAAAATGTATTCATTTAAGGAGGTTACATTTACAAGTGCACCAAAATCCATATACATGTCAGATGTGTCTTCCACTTACAATCTATTCTCATTCCCCACATTTTCACAGTTTAATTCCTGTTAATTAATGTTGAATAAGATATTCTTTAAGTTTGTTAAATTATATTACAAGACAATTGTACATGACTTAAGCTTGCAAACATGTCATGTGAATAATTTGATGAAGCCATCTATTCCATTTCAATGTGACATCGGGAAGAAAAATTAGTTTCTTGCATCATACACATAACACATTGAAAATGATTATGTTAGTTATGTATGCAAGTACAACTACATTTTGACTTTTATGAGCTATGCATTAAGAATCTTACAACCATATCACCATGATTGTTAGTATGAGGGATTATAGCTCGTGGACACTTTTGAATCGTGTGACCTACTTTTTTTACATTGACTACACTTTCTTCCTTTTTGAATTTGTGTTCCAAATTTACCTGGATTTCCTTTAGTCTTCATTATATTTGGATCACAAATGTGGTAGGTAGTTATGGCTCCATGTGTTGCTAAATTTTTCCCCTTCAAATTATTATTACAAAGCTCTTCAATTTTCATCATTAATCTTTCAATTTCATTCTTCGTTTCCATAAATGAACTTGAAAATTTTGAAGCATAGTAAGAGAGCTTTCTTGCACATAGAAATCGATGAGTCGTATCATACTGTTGGTAGATCAGAGGGTTGGCCGCGTCCATCAACTCCCCTTGTGTTCGCAGTGGGCGCTTGGGTGAATGCACTATAAGGCTAGGGTATGCGCATTTCCTACAAGCAATTGCTTTTAAGAGAGTTGGTAGCGCCTGAGGTCCTACACATGCAATTTGAGCCATGTTGTTTTCCATCTCATTCACAGGTAGTGATCTTGGATGTGCCTTTGCTAACTTTATCCATCTCTTTAAAATACATGAAGTAGGAATCTCTTCCAAATGTTCAACCTTCATAACAACAAACATGTGGCAACAAGGAATGCCAATTGACTCAAACATCATGCGCGAGCATTATATTCAGCCAAAATTGGACTTCCCATTTAAAGTTCGGGTGTCTAAACTTGGATAATGTGTATGATCGAAATGTATCATTGCTTATAAGTCCTACCATAAAGAATAACTCCGCACTCTTCATCTCCTCATGAAATTTGAGGAAGGATTCCTTAGTGTATACACTAGAAAAATGATTTTCAAGGATGGTTAGTTTGGTTGAAAGAACGGGTGAAGAATTGTTGGACTCGAACTCAGTTTTTGCCTCATTGTGGCGAATTCTTGTTATCGCCCTATCAAATTGTTGTACAAACTCATATAGTCACAAACTAATCCTCAAGAATTGATTTAGATAAGCATTTATACTCTCACATTTTTGTATGTTTTTCATTCCTTCAAAGAATTTTCCTTGCAAAGATGTCTTGACCCATCTTTTGCATTTCGCATAAATCTTTATAATCTAATGATTCCCATGAAGACCCAACTTTTCAACCATTTCATGCCAAGCATGTTCTAATTCTTCGGGATTCCTTCTCATGAACATGCACCTTGCAAAGGTACTAATGAAGTCCTTAATATGGATATTCGTGAATGCATTTTGCTGAAGATGTCATGCACACATTTGATGACATACATTGGAAAAGACTTTTTAAATTTTCTTACGCATTGCTTTTTCTCATTAGTTACAATAGAAATGGGTTTCTTCTTGTGCATCATTACAATAAGAAACGTTTCCAATACCCATTCATATGTACCAATACTTTCATTCATCAATAACGCACAACCAAACACCACTGTTTGGTGGTGATGATTAACACCAACCAACATAACTAGTGGCTTCTTATAGGCATTGGTCTAATATGTTGTATCAAATGGCAACATATCTCTGAAACATGCATAATCTAATCAAAATGTCGAATCAACCTAAAAAAAGTTTGCTAGTCGACTTTCTTTATCGACATTGAATTTATAATAAAATGAAGGATATGTTTCTGACTTTGTGCACAAGTAAGCTAAAGACGTTTCCACATCACCATCTTTAATTTCAATTCTACACATTGCATGAACACGATTGTATATATCTCTTAGTATGAAACCAACATGTTCATGTCCTCTTGATTGTTGGTCAATATAGTTCATAATTTGGGTTGTTTTCACACTAACTTTATGCATAGCATCAACTTGTGTCATATCTAGATTACTTAATGTCTGATGAGACCAAAAGAATTGTGTGTTGATTGCATGTACTGAAGGATAATGATGCTCTCCTCTAAACTCCTTAACAATGTACTTTCCAAGTTTTCAATTCAACCCAATACAAAATGCAACTTCACATCAAACTCTAGTCAATGATCATGACTTACGTTGTCGATTCTCTTTTTCAAAAAACTTTGTCAATCGATGTCCTTTTCTAGAATACACCAACTTCTAAGATACTATATCTCTATTCTTGTCTCGTTTCAAATCATCTTTCTAACTTTAGCAAATATGTTGTAAAATGTTTCTACCTCATCTATACAATTGAATTCCAATTTGTACACTTTAACCGAAATACCATTCAACACATTCTCTTTCAAAGTATTTGCATCATGGAAATAACTGTCACCAATATATGAATCCTCATAGTCCCCATCTTCAAGCTTCATTTTAAATTCCTTTTTTAGAGCTTTGTCCATTTCTTGTTGTAGCACCTAACATTCAAATAATATGTTCTCAATTATAGGAATTGTAACTTCAATGACAAGTGTCTCACTTCATATAAACAGGTGGCATAATTCTAGTAAACATTTATGTCCTCCAAATCTTGAATAAGTGATATTGTGAATACTAGTCGAGTGTTTAGATAAGCAGTCAAAGTTGAATGATCGACTGATATGGTAGTTTACATGCATTCCATAAGTAGTGTGTACCAGTTGAGAAGGGTTTCTTGATTGATACCCAACAAGTTGACCGGTAGGTGTAGTTTGGCATACCACTCATTTGTGGCAGTGTGTAACAACTGTAAACATGTAGCTTACCGGTTGAGTATAACAGTCAGCCAATAGACACTGTGGTTCCACCACTATGGGAAAAACTCTTTTTTGACAACTAAGGAAAAATGATCCACTTGTTTTATGGACATGCCTAACATAGTATTTATATATAACATAAATATTTCTAATTACATTTAGGTTTAGGACAAAATTTTCCCCTCATATTGAAGGTTGGGTGTAATTATATTGAAAATTAATCTAGCCGATTTTGTTTACCATTTGAATGGTGCGTTGATGGTCATACCTTGAAAATGAAAATTGCAAGTTTGTTGTAGCTTGAGCACCACAAATCTAGTTGATATTTCGCATTGAGGCCTTCCACAATGAGAACTTTTGTTGCAATCTCCAGCTCCTTCAAAAAATTGAATTTGTTTAAAAACTACAAATATATATTGTTGGTTGGTTGGCAAAGTAATGGGATAATTTAATATGTTGTCACTTATAGTAATATATTTGTACACTGGTACATTTGGTAGTTCAAATTTTCCATTTTTGTTTTATTTTCTTAGGTGACATTAAATACAGCCATATTAACAATGTCCTAATTATTTACCATAATGTTGAACATTAAAGTAATTTGAAATGGAAGTATGTATAACTTTAAATTTATATAAGGTATATACAAAATGATAGAAAATAATCAATTGATGTTATTTTTATTTAACTTATATTGACATTGGCTAATTAATTAAAGTCAAATTCAATAATACTTCCAATTATATGGAAAACAATCAATTAACCTTATGAATTTCATATAGTATGAGGGTAAATTATAATATTGAAATTTATTAATTAATAGTAATGCCTAATTAATTAAATAAAGAAGTAATAGTACATCCAAATTCATATATCAATAAAGCAATTTATTAATTTTCCCATTTATAACCAATGGCTAAGCATTCCAATATATTTATGAAATATATGAGAAATCATATAACTTAATTAATTTACCATTGCCCATAATTCCAATTGGAATTGTTAGGAAAATTAAATTATTTAAAAATTCTCATTTACAACTTAAATCCTAAGCATTCAAATTTAAATCTTAATCTATATCCAATTTTCAATTTAAATATTAATCTATGTCCAAATTTTTAATTAAATTAAATTCTAACTTTCCAATATTTGCAATTTTAAGCATTGAAACATTTAAATTAATTAAATTTCCTTATTTAACACATATTGCATAAATTATTTATTACAAGCTGAAACTATATACCTTTTGAAGAAAAAACAAACATTGCATTTAATTGATTAAGGTCTATGGTCGATTGATTTGGGGCACCCACATAAAACCCTAAAGCCTTCCCTCTTCCATTCTTTTCAATATCCCAACACCCCATTCCTAGAACGGAAGCCCACAAGTTAAAGCCATAATCCATGGCACCCAAACATGCATTGATGGCAACAACAACCAACACTAGCAAAGGGAAAAGGCCAACGGTGAAGAAAAATGTTGAGGTCCATAAGAAAGCCACCTTTGATAGAGGTATGTTCACCCCAAAGTTGGAAGAGATATTTAATCTTCATTTCTCCAATAAGACAATGATCCCGAGTAGGAACATTGATTTTGCAAAGCTAGGTTATTTCTGATTTGATAGTCTTTTTTTGAGAATGAGATGGCTACCTATTGTGTTCGTCAAAGAGCTTGTTTATCCTAGGGTTGTCAAATGCTTCTACTACAATATGAATTTTTAAGATGAAGGACCAATTAGTACAAATGTCAATGGTGTACATATAAAATTTGATGTAGCTGAACTTAGTAAGATTTTAGACATTCCAAACGAAATGGTATGTTTATATGAATCAAAGAAGTGGCCTAGGGTTGATGGTTTCAAACTTGCAGAAGCTATATAGAGGTTGTGTGGATATCATAAGGCTGGTATACCAACATCTTATTCCTTGATTGTGTTGAGTTAGGTCCTACAACACATGATTTCTTACATTTTTATCCCTAAAAGAGGACATCGAGATGATGTATCTTTCTTGGAGGCATTTCTAGTTGATAATATTCTAATAAAGAGGAAGATTAATATGAGATATATAATTTTTCGGCATATGAAAGCTTATTCATTGAGCGAAGATTCAGTTTTCCCATATGGCATGTTCATCACAAAGATTGTAAAACACTTCAATGTGAATTTATCGCACGAGACAAACAGTAAGAAGTTGAAATCCTTTAATACATATAATTGGGCTTCACCCCCATCGCATGCAATTTGTGCATAAGTAATATGGTTCATAGGGAAGGAAATCTTCTGTGATCTTTTTACAACTAATACATTTTTTGTCATACTTTAATGATAATGTGTTTTGTAAAGGAGTTATTGCTTTTAAACGATAATTGGGGTTGAGAATGATAATGTGTTGGGAATGTGATTTTAAAGAATTGATTGTTTTTAAATTATTTATTAAATCAATGATGCTAATGTGATCAATTTCAACTACCTTGGCTCCTCTAAGGGTTAAAAATGGCATCAAGACTTATAAATTGAAAATAATGTTAGAAAAAAAAATTGATTTCTCAATTCACAACTGGTGGCACACGCTCCATTTGAACTCAGCCTCCATTCGAGAATGGAGATCCTTTATCTCTACTATGAAATGGGTATTCCTCCAATAACTAAAGACTTTGTTTGGTAGCAAAAATAAAAATGTGTGTGTCTGTGTGTGTGTGTGTGTGTTTTTATTTTTTTTATTTTACATTTTTTTATCATTTTCAGTTGTTAACAGGATTGCAGTTTTGGCTATGTCAAAAGCAACATCTTGATCTTATCTCTAAGTGATCCCTTAAATTTTTTTATTTTTGAAAAAAAAAATACTTTCCTTTATTATTATTATTATTATTTTTCTATAAAACATACCAAAACATTCTCCTTTAATGAGGATAGACAAGTCACCTTCGTTCTTCATCCTATTTTAATTTGTTCACTATGCTTTTATAGTATCCTAAAAAAAAAAGGTAAACTCTCTTTGCATAGCTAACTTTGTCATATCTTGTGAACTTAAGATGTATACCAAACACCATCGAAGATGTTCCATAACAATTCATCCAATGCCTATTTATCTTGGATTCATCAAAGAACAGGAACTACAAGTTATGGACAACAATTTTCTACTTCTTATTCTAATCTCCCTTTGATCTTTCATAATGTACAAGAGAGGTTGTGCTATGAACTCAATCACTAAGGCCTTTATGGAGCTTAAGTAGACACCAATTTATTTCAAATTAATTCCTCATGGTAGACCATATCCTTAAAAGTTCTAGGTTTGGTTTTTGACCAATAAGCCAAATTAATGGAACAATGGCACATAGCGACAAACTTTGCCTTTATCTTGCTTAATACCTTGGAAATTAGATGCTCTATCTACTAGCCCTGATAAAACATGAGGAATTGTTGGAAATTTGAAATGTGAAACTGAAATTGCTTCATTCATGACACAAAAGACAAGTAAGCCTTTACATGCTAAGTTCAAAGAAAAAGAGGTTAATCTACCCGATCAGTGGGTATCTCTACAAATGCATATGTTTGTCATTTTTTTAAAACAATTGTTCTCCATCATAACAATAGGCATTGCCTTTTATTTCAAGATACAAGACCGTAGCAAAGTAAATTGATCATATGAATTGTACAATGAGAGTGCTTGGTCTGCATAAAAAGTCTATCACTTTTCAAAATCTTTGTATTGAGTTAGAAATTTTAACAAAGAGTTAATTTGGGGGTTCATGGTTATATTCTTTGTTATGTTGTTATTAACTTGATAATAATGAAATTAATATGGCTCATGAGTTGAATCCAAGTTACCATTTTTTTAAAGTCACATTTTTGATATTAAATTTGAAAACTTTTGATTGATTATATTTTGATTATCCACGAGTTGATTCCAAGTTCCTTTTTTTTAAAGTCACATAATGGTATTAGATTTGATAGATTGTGATTGATTATATATTGATTTTCCATGAGTTGATCCCAAATTTTTTTTAAAAAAAAATCATATGATTGATATTAATTATTCAAGAGTTGGTTCCAAGTTGATTTTTTTTTTTTCTAAGATCACATAATTGTTAGTTTAAATATTTTTTGAATAATAACATGTTTTGATATCCATTTGTGAATTGTTGATAATTGCATGAAGTTGATTAGTTTTATTTATTGATTGATGCCTATTAGGATTAGAGTTAGGTTTGTTGTTTTGGAGTTCTCACTCTATTTAGGCCCTTTGATTGTACATGATAGGTGGCTTGGGCCTACTCCATGTGGTTTTGCATTATTTTTGGATTATTTCATGGTTGTTTGTTGATAGTGTTTATAGATATTAAATTTCATGCCGCTTAATCATCTTCATACCCTACTTTTTCTAAAGGTTGTTGTGTTTAATATTTTGAATGCTTCAATGCCTAAAAAGTTGCTTTTTCAAAATCTTCTCCAAAGAAAATTAACTCTTAAACTTTTATAAATATACATATCTTAGTCATTAGGGTTTAATTTTTTTTTTTTTTTTTAAAAAATGAAGTGCAACCAATTTCAATCAGTATCCATCTTCCCATTGGTTTCTTAAAAAGGGAAAAGAAAAAGAAAATGAGTTTCGATTTTTCGATACACAAACCCAAATTCATGGTTCCAAACATAATGGAATGATCCTTGACCTTAATAAACTTACTAATATTCATATGAGGTTGAGGATGCATGAATTAAACTTGTGTATTTTAATAGGGAATTGGTAGGAGCCTTACATGTTGGGATTAATGCCCCTAAATGCAAAACATGATGTAACAAAGTCAGCCTTGATTACTCTATTGCTATCCTTTACATGCATTAACATTGATTTGAACATTCAACCTATATCTCTTACATTATACATGACTTGGGCGCATTAAAAGTTGCATAGAAGATACAAGTCATGGGTTCCTTATAAGTAGATAAATTGTCTACAGTCAATTAATGGATTTGTGCAATCCAATAGAAACTATAGTGCACTCTCCAAATTGGAGGGATGACTCGTCTTAATAGTCAAGATGGATTTCTCATGTTAAGTGCACTAGTATATGTGATGCACACTAAATAAGGCCTATAGTGAATCATGATGCAAGTGTTAGGATATAGTTCTTCAAAGTATGACATGATGTAATAGATTTGGAATTCATTATTTATTTAATGATATTCCAGTTTCACTTTTATTTTTTCTTATTCCATACATTACACTTTATGAGGATTCTTGTCTACATCTTTTGTATTGTACGTGACTTGGGTGCATTAGGAGTTCTATAAAAGATCTCAATCATGGATTCCTTGCAAATAAATGACTTGTTCACAAACAGTTCATGGGTCTAGGCAACCTATTAGAGGTTGAGGTTGTAATTGGAGGGATGGTTGATCTTGGCTATCAGGATGGGTTTCCCATGGTGAGTACACTAGTGTGTATGGTTAGATATTGGATAGGACCTATGGTGAGTCATGACTTAAGGCTATCAAGTAGTCATGACATCACCAAACTACTTCATTGTGTTGTTTCTCAACCTTGAGATAATATTGAGCTTGTGATAAAGTCAGCAGTGGCTTTGACCTATGGGTGAGATCGTAATATATTCCCTATATATTAGGTCACTATTGATGGAAGCTAGTAACAATAGGTATTCTCAATAGAGGCACCATGATATCTCATGAGATTGAGACAATGTGTCTCCTTAGGTGATCCTAAGGAAGTGTGTTCATGGAAACTATGACCATAGTAGTTCCTTAAGTGGAACTTGACATAGGCTCTTTGAGAGCTAAGACATGTCAATTGAATACACAATAAGAGGATCTATAACTCAAGGATAGTAGAGATAGTCTTGAAAGGCTGATAATTTTCACCTTGTTAGACTATGGGCACCAGTTCATGGAGAGATTGAACCCAATGGATAATAGGTCACGGACCCAAGCACATAGTGTCTTATTGTTATTTATATAGGATACTTGAGTTTAGTTGATTCTCTATAGTGGGATGTAGAATCAACTTTGGATTTTGAAGGATTCAGTACTCCTATGGGTCCTAATGATTCCTGCTCTGAGCTCATATACCTTGTTGGCATGAATTATGAGGGTCAGATTGACTATAGGTTCACTTTTGTGCATAATGGCATTTTAGTAGTTACGTAAAGTTGCACAACGATAAGTGAACAAGGTGTCTGGATTAGGCTAATTGATTAATTAATAGGCCTTATTGGGTTCATTAATCAATTATGACCCATTTTGGGCTATATTAAGTGACTTAAGCCTATGTGAGCTCAAGTCACTTAAGTCCAATTAGGAACCTTATAAATACCTTCTAGGAGTTAGAGTTTCCATCACTTTTTTTTTTCTACCATCCAAAGAGAAAGAGAACCATAACCTTCACCCTCATTTTCTTTCCATCGGAAATGTGCTAAGAACAAGGTTGAGTCATCGGGCGGAAGATCGTGGGTTTACAAGACTTCAAACAACTTTAAGGTCGTCTTTAAAAAAAAAATGGTATTGCTTCTTGCTTAGGTCTATTATACTAATAACAAGGCTATCAATTTTCATGATTCACCAAACTACTATATTACATAAACTCTCAACCTTGAGAAGATATTGAGTTTGTGCTTAAATTAATAAAAGGCTTTGACCTATGAGTGAGACCCTAAAGTGGTTATATATCCTTATGCATTGGGTCACTATTGATGATAACAAGTATTCTTAATAGAGATATCATGATATCTCATGGAATTGAGATAATGTGTCCCATTGGGTGATTCAAATGACATGTGATCATGAAATATGTGGCTGAAGTAATTCATTTAATGGAATTTGACCATAAGTAGGATTTGTAACTCAAGGATTTAAGAAATAATCTTAATAGGTAATAACACTATCTTGCTAGATTATGGATACTAGTTCATGGGGACTTTGCATGCAGTAGATAATAGATCAGGGACCCGAATTTTTTCTCGTTGTTATTTATATAGGTTATTAGAGTACAATTAATTCTTTATAGTGGGATATTGAATAAACTTCATAATTGGATTTTGAGGGAACCGATATTCTTATGGGTTTCATTGGTCCCTACTTTGAGCTCATATACCATGTTGGAATGGTTTATGAGGGTTGGATTGGCTCTTGGTTCACTCTTATGCATTAGGGTGTTTTGGGAATTACGTAAAGTTGCACAAGAGATAGTGAATGAGGTCACTACATTGGGCTAATTGATTAATTAGATAACCCTGTGTGGTTAATTAATCAATTATGACCTATTTTGGATTAGATTAAGTAACCCAAGCCCATATGGGCTTAAGTCACTTAAGCTTAGCAGGAGAACCTTATAAATACCCTTTTATGGGGTTAGGGTTTCCTAATGGCTTTTTGATTGTTGTCTTCTAGATCTAGAGAGAGTGAGAGTATAGGCATTCACCTTTCCAATATCCACTCTTTAAAGTGTCATAAACATGGTTTAAGTCATCAAGCAGAAGACTTTGGGTGTACAAGGTCTTCAAAGCATTTAAGCATGTTCTTCATCTGATGGGTTTCGATCTAGGAATATCCAAATCGCAAGTATGAGTTTTAATCTCTAATTTTATATTATTCTATGGTTTTTTAAGACATTTATTTTTGTTGTGTTATATTTAGAGATCCATAAGGATAGAATCATGTACCCTACAAGATCTAAGGTATGGGAACGGAGTAATCTAGGCTTCCTAAAATAACTAACTCAAAATAGTTCTTATAGCTAATGGAACCACCCTATTTCTAATAGTAAGCCTTAACCCCTATTGGAACCTCCTTGTCTTCTCTCATTCCTTATTGATCATGCCTAAAGTAAATCTAGACAATTTTAAAAAATGAGACTCATACTCCAAAATTGTCATAGTCATGCAGACCACTAGATAAGATAATAAAAGTCCATCCTCTTGGCATACGTGGTCACTTCCCTAAAATATTTATCTAAAAAGATTCTCTCAAATTGTTTTTAAGTCACATCGTATCTATGTCATATACACTTCATCATCTCCTATTGGAAGTCTACTTTATCCACTAACATATATGTTGTCAAACTAACCCTTCTATCTTCTATAATATCCAAATTCTGTAATATTATTTTTATGCACCTCAACTGATTTTCTACCACCTTAGCATTTGTTCCTTAGTGAATCATGGAGGTTACATCACTATGAATCTCTTCATAGCCTCCATTTGACTCATAAATGCCCTAGTTAGGGAGCTTTCCCTGAGAATGATCAAAATCTTCTTAGGTTGGGGTATCCTCTAATTTTCTTAAACCTTGACCTCTTTGCAATTGAGTAGTTTCCTGTACTTCTCTTCTTACCTTTCTTAGTTCCTCTTTAACTAAATCAATTTTCTTATCCCTCTTAGTTCTTCCTCTTCTAAGCCTTCCCGCCATTTCCAAATACCAGACAAAACCTAATCTAATCACATTCCAAGGTGAGCAAGATATATTAACAAAAAAATAATCTAACAATTGTAATATCCTCAACGATTTTCATACAAACATAAGACATATATTCCATCACAAGCATTATGGTACCATATCTAATTATTACCACCAACATACACTACTACAAACAAGTTATCAAACGTAAGTCAAGAACAAATAAATAAATGAACATATAAACAATCGATTAAATAAATAAATACATAAATAAAAGCATAAACAAAACAAATACATACAAACACTATCCCTACTATATTATTGCAATCTTAGCTTTGACATCATACTATCATGATCCAAATTTTGGGTAACCTAGAATTCGATCCATGACCCTAGTTCAAAGGTTTGACCTTAAGGATTACTTCTAATCCAAGATGGAAATCAACCTATGTACCATAAATTTTTCTTATTATGAAATAAACCATAATTTAATTAAAATAAAAATTCTCCAAATTAAAAATTCAATTAAATAAATTTTTCCTACGACTAGCTTTCACTAACTCAAAGATGCTATTAATGCCCACCTAAGATAATCATAAGAGTCCCTACCATCATTTCTAAATCAAGTGCTCCTATTATTCATTTACAACCAACCAAAGTATAATCAAATTACATATATTCAAATTCAGCAAATGAATACATGTCCAGAAGTTTAACTTAAGTGAACATTAATATTTCTAAGTAACTTTTGAACCTTTTGGGGCATTCTGAAACCCTCTCTAATCCACCTATAGGTCTTTAAGAACAATATCTATATTATTTTTAAGGAAAAATGAGTGAGCATTTCCACGTTGCTCCCTTATACCCAAAAGAGTTTACATGTGATAATTAAGGACTAAAATACATTCAAATATTAATCCAAATATTTTTTTTTTAACTTGAATATACAATATACACGTCTTGATAAGTAATTGGAAATGCAAATGGAGATGAAACACTCGATTATACAATGCCTTGTTGTTTTAGCTTTTCATCGAAAGATATTCATCCATACCCAAATATACTCCCCATTTGGAATCTTTTCGAGTTAAATTTTTGTGTCTTTTAGGATTTCACTTCCTTCTTAATTTGCCTCTCTCAAGATCTTTCATTTTTACTATTTTATTTATTTATTTCAAACAACCTTTTATCATTATTATTTTTTTCACATAATTATGGTACAAATGCAATATGCAATATCTACATATTGAAACGATTATTTCCAATATATATGACCATTTCATTATTTTCATCAACCAAAAATTTATAATCATGAAGAAAATAAAATTTAAATAACAATCATATATCAAACCACATATTGGAATCACAAGTATAAACAGATTTATCTCACAACAACAATATTTACGAATTTTTAATTTTGAAATCAGACTCCACAACAACGTTTCTTACATAAAATAGAATATCCTCCTAAAATTTCATGTTAAAAAAACTATATTTTATTTTCCAAATGGCCTTTGGAAGACCCATGGTATGTTAAGTCTTCCATATCCTTTTGCGTTTCTCCCATCTCTTTTCTTTGTATCATCCACCTCTTTTTATTTAATTTTTTTTAAAAAAAATTTTCATTGTGAAACGTGACATCCTCACTATTTTCTGGCATTGACTTCCACACCAGTACTTTCAACTTCTTCTTCTTTTCTACATTATTATTATTATAAATCATATAACTATATTTTTACCAATATAATTAATCCTCCACATGCAACCAAAACTATTAAATCTAATCATAGGTCAAACTTATCTACTTTCTAAAAAAATAAAAAATAAAAACTCTATAATAAAGCAAACATGACATAAATTCAATTCATTTATTTAAAGTTCTTTCAACTTTTTTCTATCCTCTTCTACTTTTCAACCACCGTTTTACTAGAAAATTTTCAACCTCAGTTTTCGCATGCCTAAAATACTCAGACATGATAGAATGACAATTAATTTTTCCTCTTTCTCAAATGCTTAGACATGATAGGGATTTTAACCCATTTGATCACTAAGCTTTGAGAGAAAATTTCCAAGGTTAGAGTTTCCTTTGTGATTACCGAATCCTTTTTATGATTCTTCATCCCCACAAAATCTAATTGATTTGGCTGGGTGATCCTCATCTTTATTTTCTTTGGAGTGATTTTAGAGTTGGCGTAAGTGGAGAGAATTGATCAAGATGGATTAATTGCTATCAAGAGAATGACAGAAGCATGGGGAGAATTGGTTAGTGGCTGATCTTTGATCTTGGGTTCCTTATGTCCTTTACAATTGTGTTGATACCTTGATTACTCAAGTTCCCATAGATTGGACAGAATTACGATTTGCTTTTAGTAACCTGGGAATATGTTTTCCACGTTAAATATCCGTCATCTCTTACGATTTAATTGACTGGTTCATTGTGATTTAGTTTCCAAGTCCGCAGTAAGTCTTACATACGAGTTGAGCATGATGTGATGTAACGACTCAGTTTTGACTCAGCTGATCACGGGAATAAATATTTGCAGTAAAAACACCGATTTGATGAAAATGATAGAAAACAATAATGACTAAGAGTTTATGCATTTGTAAATATTCTTTGCATCAGTAAAGGAAAAAAAAAAACGTCTCATCCATGATAAGGAACAAGACTTCTATAATATGGACCTCCAGATTTCCAGAGTCCACAAGATCCCTCCAATATTTTCTTCTCTATGTCGCTGCTTTGCTGGTGGCCGAAAGACACTGGTCAGTCAGATGACAACGGCAGCATCGGCATCTTCACTTACATGGATTAATGGTGGCGGCAATTAAGATGCAATTGAGGGTATGTCTTTAGTCTTTTGGCAAGTTATATATGGATGTTAACGTGATTTTCTGAAAGAGATTTGAGTTGATGACCCAGACATGATATGAAAAATGGACATGAGCAGATAGAGATCAGGTCTATGTGAAAGAGATTAATAAGATATGATTATGGGTATAAGAAAATGGATATGAGTATGGTTTAAAAAGACAGATACTGATACTGTTGGAGACCTTTACGAAGCTTTAATATGAATTAATAAAGCCACCCTCATCATGGTGATGCGTGTAGGCGATACTTCACTCACCTGCCTTTATCATCTTACCAACCTAACAGACAAGAAATTAATATTGGCAGATTCTAGCTAAAAGTTGATGCTTCTTTCCACATACTTAATTAAAAACTGGGTTGCACTTTTTCCTTTTAAATAAAGTAAAACTTTTCAAGTAAAAAATTAGAAATTAATTGTAATGTTGCTGGAAGATGGCGAAATGAGTAACTTCAGAATTATTCAGGCTGTCCCAGTGGTGGTTAACCACGTAGATCTCCTTTGTATGACCCAATAATAAGTGAACCTTTACAGATTCTGAAATGATATCTACATTGCCATGTCTCTTCACTTCTAGACATCCCTATAAAATCAGTTAAATCAAGGGAAGATGTCTACAGCGCTTGTCTACGCAAAAATTATTAGTTCCGATCAGTAGGGTTTTACTCAATTTGTATGTCCAAAAGGAGGAAACTCCAGTGCTATTCAACACGGTGATCTACAATGAAGATGGTGAGGGCATGCTGGCTGTATTTTGAATTTTAAAGTCATGTTACAACTGTATATTAACCCAGAAGATTCAATTTCTATCCGTGGGTCATGATATTTTTTAAGAGGATTAATTCCTAAACTTTGATTTTGAAGACACAAATCTACGAGTACTTGAAATTCAGTGGATAACTTACGTTTTATGTGTTTGCATGGATATGAAAAAAGGAATGTTTTACTAGATTATTCATATTGTTTTCAAAATTAATTTAATTCATTTTAAAAATAAAATCAGATAATTAGGCTTAAAAATATTATTAAACATTTGCGTTAAATGTTACATTTGGTTTGGTTGTATATATATGATAAGATATGGTATATATACCCTAAGATATTATATCTCATAGGAAATGCTTGTGATAGTATATCATTTTTAACGGAATATGATATTATTGGATACTATATCCAATGAACATGATATTTTAAGCTATTATGATAATGTGATATATTATATTATGTTTATATTTAATTTGTAAATTGAATTTAATTACTAAAATAGAATATATATTATTTTTTAATGTTTCATATTTGTTTAAAAAAAAATATATTAAATTTCAATATTTGTTATTAAAAATAAATAAAATTTCCCTTACATTTAATAATATTCATAATTAAAATATTTATAAATTTATAAATAAAAAATGCTTATATATATATATATATTATTCAATATGTAAAAATAATTTTTATATATTAAATAATGTATATATTAATATTATTTTATAATATGTTATATAAATATTTTTTAATCAAAAAATTTTATTTTGCAAAAGAATTAATATAAAAGTAAGATAAAAACTTCAAATAAATTTATGATGGATGGATATGTATATCCTATATCTTAACTTAGGATTAACTTATCTCGTATAAAAGAAATATATAAAAAAAATGATAAATAATATATTTCACCGTTCATTCCTCCTATATTTGGTTGAACATAAAATAAGATAAGTAATGAGATAACTTATTTTATCCCATCACCAATCAAATATGAAATAAAATATAATATCATCTATTTTATCTTATTTCGTGTTATATCCGACTAATTACTAAACATAGCTTAAACATATTTGTTTTTTTTTTAATTTTCTCCGAGCTTTCTTTTACCTTGAACAAAAATATGTACACATTTGTATTTTTCAAACACTTTGATTCTTCATAGTTAGAATGATTATAATTTTGAAACTATAATATATATATATATATATAATATATATATATATATATATAAAACCCCTCTTTTGTTAAAAAACAAAAAACAAAAAACCTTAAGAACAACATCTGATCGAGAAAAGAGTCTTTATATTTCTCGAAATCATGAAGAAAATTTTTGGGAACCATGGCATGATAATAAAGAAGAGAAGATATACCTAAAATTCCAAAGGATGATTGAAAGGTATATCAAATCATAACGGCACTAAACAATAATAGTATAAGATGAGTGCTTGTGGGGTTCTTCAGCTTTTCACTGAATAAATATACATGCAAGGGTAGGGGGTTTGGACCCAACCCAATAAACTAGCTAGGTCGTTCTTCTAAACCTCTTTTTCTTTCAATCCATTCTCAATAATCCCTGAACCCCACTCATAAGCCATGCCTAGCTAGGTCTTTCTTCTAAACCTCTTCCCTTCAATCCATTCTCAATAATCCCTGAACCCCACCCATAAGCCATACCTAGCTAGGTCTTTCTTCTAAACCTCTTCCCTTCAATCCATTCTCAATAATCCCTTTGAAATACTCCTTTCTTTTGTAGACTTCTAGATTTATCCACTACACATAAGTCAAGTCTCAAGTCAGGGTTTGGCACAATGAAGAAGTGTGAAGTGGTGATAAAAGGAGCAAAGGAACAAGGCAAAAGTTCTTCTAGTTCATCTGTCACCTTGAAGAGCGTCAGCTATGGACAGTGCCAAAAGAACCATGCTGCTAAATCCGGAGGGTATGCAGTAGACGGGTGCAGAGAGTTCATGGCAAGTGGAGAGGAAGGAACGCGCGACGCCCTCAAATGCGCTGCCTGCGGCTGCCACCGCAACTTCCATAGAAGGGAAGTGGATGCTGATCAATCTTAGTATGTTAGTCTTCTTCATCTTCTCCCTGTGTGACACAAGAATGGATTTTTACAAACGATACAGTATATGAATGTGAACGGATGTGTATCATTTCCCTTTTAATTTAGAGTATATCACTGAATCAGTATATCGTTTTGGGTGATGGGAGATTTAGCCATATACTGGAATAAGATTGAAGATGATGGACAATCAAGACTTGTTGTACTGTTGATCTCTTCTTATTTTTATTTCTAATATCAATGATGTTATTCTCACATGATTATATTGTTGAAAACCAAGTAGAAAATTAATGTACTTCCTCAGATGCTCAATGTTCTCGCCTTCCCCAATAATTCATTTTTGGCATCCCATGTCTAGCACTATTCATTTTTGGTATGTTCGTTTTCTGAAAAATGAACCATATTATTATATTCCCTTCAGCATCCCATGATTTCATGAAATTAATATCATTTCATTAAGACTAGTGTCTTAAAAATTGAGATGTAAAATCAAGTATTTTATGAAAGAGTGTCTGTCATCTCTCCTTCTTCTCCTATTATATGTTCCTATTTCTGATGATAATCTACATTATCCCCTTATGATATCCCTCTTATTGAAGTGGATTACAATGGAATAATTCAATTCTCATGGAGCTAGCTAGCATCTGAACATACATCTCTTATTTTCTAATACCATGCTTCAACATAAGGCACTGTGGATCATGTAATCCCTTGGTATACATTAATTCTAGTATAAGAAATTACAATAATGATGCCTCTTGTGTTAGTATATTTTAGAGAATGGTCCACTCAGTTCTGGTTGACTTCTTAAAAAGGAAAAGGTTTCTGATAATATATTTAAAGGTCAATACATAATAAAACATAAAAATTAGGGAGAGAAAATAGATTTTCTGTAGCCAATAATGTTAGTGGGTGGTGATAATGACCCCTCGTGGGGATGGTGCAAGCAATAGAGTCCATTCCTAATAGAGTAAGGATTAAAAATTAAGGAAACCCATAAAAGAAATAAAATTGAAGTTTTGATGCATATCTCTTACTATCCCTAAGTTTTTGGGCTTTCTCTTTTTTCTTTTTTGGTGACCCATCAGTCGGCCACCTCGTTTCACATGCTAAACAAGTGTATGGTGTTATAATCACATCAGCTCAATGTATTTGGAATACCTGAAGTCTTTAAATCATGTAAATCATGTTATGCTCTTTACCAGGAGAATGAGACTTGAATACCAGAGTAGGGTAGATTCTACTTGATGTGTTAAATAACTTAAATGTTAAAGAAACAAACCCAATTTTTTAATACCAAAATTGGTGTAGCTGTTAAGAGAAAAGTTGATGTTCATATGTAAGGTGAGGCCCATTTAGAATTAGTGTTTTTGTCTTTCTTGATACTAAATTAGAGACGAGGTCGTTGCAATGATGATGATGTCTCCCTATAATTCCGGCAGATTGGATGCCATAATTAATACTGCACTGGGGCAGTAATCTCATACAATTCTTCAGGTATTTTCATCGCCCCTTCCTTCTTTCTTTTACTATTTATTTTATATCTATGCTTGGGATTGTACAATATATTTTATTGGCTTTCTTAAAATGCTTTTCTAATCCAATTATCCAATCAGATTCAATATGCAATTACCATTGATAAAATAATTGGAGTTCTTGGATGGCTTTTATTTCTAGTATTTTTATGGATCCCATGACAAAGGGCGGTTACATGAATCAGTGAATTTGACGTATGAAATGGACTGGGCTATATCAGGCTGGACCACAGCATAGAAGGCCCACATTAGAAATGTGTTTCACAAGCATGGAGACCTTTGATTAATGTGATCTTATCAAGTCAACATTCAACCACAATCTGTTAATGGAAGAGTTTTATTTTCTAAATAATTTTAATTATCATTAATTATTGGATTCCATTCATGTCATCTAGAGGCCCTTGTTTTTTGATCGATACATCATACCTAACCATGAATATGTTTATAATAAGCCCACTCGTGTTTTGCTATGATGGTTATTACTTATTACTATTACTATCAACCATAAGTTTGTCCTCCTCCATCGTAGTACATATTTTCCTCGGAATTTTTGGCTCTGAATATCGCAAACAAGTGGTTAGATGGCGAGCTGTGAAATTGAAATTGAGGGCTCTAGTGTGTTAGTGTTAATTGTTGGGCAGGCCATGAGTCATATTTTCCCATTTGCTGCTGCCTCCTTTGCCATAATTATTAGGAAATTGATAGTGGGGGCGGGCACTATCAGTCATCAAATGACAGTCAAGTTGGGGAAAAGGCTCCGGAACCCAAGGGAAAACCATGACAGAGGGTCGTCAGAGCCTCTTAATGAGTGAGCCAATGGCCTGAGTCAACACGCTTTGCCGTCTTCTTGGTTTGACCTTTTAATCAGTTACCTGTCACCCTTTGAGCAAAACACTTCGTTGAGCTAGGAATTCCAAGCCCCACCACCATATTAAGCTTTTAAAATAGTCTGACCTAAATTTTGCACATTCTATACTTCTCTTACGGAGCAAGATCCCTTTGCCCAATCATTTTGTCCAATTTCGCCAACTCAAAAATTGGACCAAGCCATTTTGGGCTCCACAGACCCTGTACTGGCTTTGTCGAGAAGAAAGGTGCCCGCACTCCAAGTTCAGGGAGTTGGGTGTACATTCATTCCCAAAAACAGATAGTGTCCCCTGGCATATTACGACCAACCAAATTTGATCAAACTAGGCCTGGAATTATCAAGTCCGGCACCCACTAGACACAAGATTATGGAGACCCCATTAATTAAGTTCACAGAAAATGATATTTAACAACAACATATTTCAATAACACCTGGGGTGTAACAAGGACGCCCCACCAAAATTGGGCTTACAAGGGACAAAACAAAAGGTATTATAGGATCCACTTTCAGGATTGTGCCTGACTTATGGATACCAATTTTTTTAATACACCCAATCCTCTAGATGTACTGAATACTCATCTTTTCCTCTATATATTATTACCTAGTAAGAGAGGGTGCTCAATTAATTTAAGCTATCTGAAGTAGCTTTTTTATATATCCCTTATCATTAACAACATAGAAACAAAGCTTGCCGCTTTAATCAACCAACCAAAAAAGGGAAAGGTGGCAGAGCAGTGCTTTCATCACCCATTCATTTGAATTAAACAAAGGTCTGCTTGCCTTAAAAGTTCAGATATCAGGATAACAGACTAAAGAAACCCCTAGAAAATGTCCCCTGCGCTACTTTTTCTTATCAATGGGCCATTCTGAATCATATTTTAATTCGCTAAACCCCGATGCCAAAACAACCCTTTATTACTTATTAACAACTGATCAACAAAACAAGAAATTTGATTGGGAGAGTGGTGCCTTTTTTTTTTTTTTTCTACCAAAAATATTATTATGTGTGAAAAAGAGATTAGGAGTTGGGGTTTGGCTGATGGGTCAAGGGTGTACCAAACCCATCAGGGACACCATGCCCCCAAGAAGACAGGTGATCATATTTCTGCAAAAGCAGATAACAAATGCCCTATTAATGAATAAAGACAGAAGTGCAGACGATATTTCTTCGAACAAGTTGCACCCCCAAAATTGATAACCACCGCTTTTGTACAGCTAAGAATCTTGGAAGAAGGCTCCTTTTTCACCTTTCATATGAAATGGATAATAATGATAAAATCAAGCCAATCAATATCGCTGGCTCATGATACATTTCCCAAACTATCCATGAAATCCAAAAGAATCATGCAGCAATAAGCTAGGAGATGAAAGAATTAAAAAAGAGAAGAAAAAATGGAGGCCAAAGATCATCAACTTAGAAGATAAGACTAAGAATTAATTAAGAATATTGAGATTAATCCGATTTAATTGTTATTATGTGAGATCTTCTTCCCCACCACTAACAGTGATTAGTAATCATGAATCAACAGAACAACATTAAGTGTGGACCTGAAGGAATCACTGGTAGCTACCAAGAACCTCTGTCCCCCCTCTGTCTCTCTCTAGCAGTACTTTCTGTGTCCTGAGATCAAGATGAGGAAGAAGACCCATTAGTGGAAAGATGATGAAGATGATTTTGTTGATGATGGTCATCAAAACTACAAGTCTTCTCATTGTGGTTGCTGTCGCCATTGATATTGTTGAGACCATTGGTGGTGGCAAAGCTAATTATAGTGTCATGACCGTTGTTATTGCTGCTAATATCTCTCTTACCAAAAGTGTGCTTGTTGTTGTGCATCCAAACCTTGAGCACCCCTTTGCCAACACCAACTTCATTGCAGAACTCTTCAACCAAACCCTCATCGCTCTTCTGCATCTTCCACCCCAATTTTTCAGAGAACGAGAACATCTTCTCCTTCTGCTCTTGACTGAACTTGGTGCGAAACCGCTTTCTTCCATTTGGGTTGTCCTGCCTCGTCACCGTTATGGGATGAATCTGGTGCTCATCGGACGGCCCCGCACCGCCGCTGCTGAGAGCTAGGAGCATCTGTGGTGCGGATGAGTAGTATGACGAGGGATGGGGCGGTGGCGGCGGAGATGGGGACGGTGAGGGTGAGCTCCGGCGGGGCGGCCCCAGTGGGTGGCGGTGGATTTCGATGACATGAGTGGTGGGTTCATCAGGGTCGCGGCGGTGGAAATTGCGGTGGCAGCCGCAGGCGGCGCACTTGAGGGAGGTGGGGTCGGCAGGAGTGGAAGTCGGCGACGGCATGAACTCCCCGCAACCGTCCAAGGCGTGCCCACCTAGGCTAGCAGCATGGTTCTTGAGACATTCCTTATACGACACAAGAACCACCGGCAGTAGCGGGGCTGCTCCTGAATGGTGGCGCTTGAGTCCTCCATTAGGAAAGGACAAAGACTTAGTGGGTGGGTGGGTGTGCGGTGGCGTGGAGATGGTAGTGGTGGTGGTGGTTGTTTCAGTCTCAATATCAGTGGGTCGGGTGGCTGTGGCGGTGGCGGTGACATCCATGGGTGGGCTGAAGCATCTAAGATTAGGCATTAATGATGATGGTGGCGGTGAACATGGTGATAAAAAATTTTGAGGTAAGGAGTAAGGAATGAGGAGGTCATGCGAAATAAAGGATAGTGGGAATTGAAGGTGAGGATGGAATAGAAAAGAGGAATACAACTATACAAATCTCAACCACTTGTATTTTAAAGACAAAAGCCCTTGTAATCCCACTTGTATTAGGGTTAACTCTTTCTCCTCCCACTTGAGTTACCTGAGTGCAATAAATATGGCTGAATTTACTGAATTTAATTCCGGGCGCTGTCAGTCCTACAAGCCTATTACTCTATACGCCTATGGCTATGGATATACCCACGTACTATTGTCCCTACTTCCTAGGAGGAGAGGCGAGAGGAGTCTTTCCAACATGTTTTAACGAGGCTTTCAACAACGCTTACCCCCGTCCTATTTCTTTCTTCGCCATTAAAATCCAACTTGAGCCGCAATTTTAATGGAGAAATAGATTTGACACCTAATGTTAAATATTTCCCCAGCAATTATGATTTGTGATATCAACCCCTTGACTATACAATGAATTCTCCCCCCATCATCAATATCTTTAGCACCAAGGCAAAACCAACGGATATTAACATTAACTTTTGTATGGTGGCGCCTGTTAGCGTTTACAGGATGAAATTTCTCTAAATTATCCCAAAATCAAAATTGGTGGAGAAATATAATGATAAACAATCCCCCCCCATCCAACACTATCTTGTTTGTCCCACGTATGGTGTGACTCAACCATGACCTTTTCGGTGGCGAAGCTTTACTTCATGTATTTTCTTGATTCGTATAATTTCAGACGAAGACGGTCTAAACGCAGCTTACTGTGGATTTGGTCGAACCATTTGGATCTCCTTCAAACGAAAAATCTGGTCTCACAGGATGGCAAAACGACCCTCCACCTTATAGTTTACTTGCAGAAACTTTTCTCCATGCTTAAAGAATAACATTATTGCCCATAAATAAATCAATGTTGATTTGGGGCTTTCCTTAATTTCTCATCTCTCGTCTTCCACGTGTCGAAAAGAAAGCACTTATACGCGGCGACAGGCCCTGTTTTTCACTTCATTTCTTTCTATTATTTTCTCCCAATTTCTCTTATTCTATTTGATTTAATTATCTCTACAATTAACAATTAGGAAGATAATATACACAAACCACATACGAGAGAGAACGCTATGGTAGGTCTACCCAGCCTGCTGGCACTAGCCATACATAGCCTGCACCGACATCCAATCATGTGCTCAACCCCATCACATGTTATTCCTGTATTCCAAATCTTGCCTCACATACAGTCGTACAACACATTTTAATGCTAAATTTGTTATGAAATCTGATGTCCCAAATTGGGCATCATTTGTGTATAGTCTTGAATTTGAATTATCTTTAGTTTAGAGGCATGATTAAAAATAATTGATTATAGATTTGACGGCATGGTTGCTATTTCATTTTTTTCGGTTTCTAAATGAGGATAATTTTCAATCATGACAAACAAGAATCCAAGACATGAAAACCTGACCAAATATGCCCTCGAGAGGTTTTCCATCTATTCAAATCTTTAGAAAATAGTAGATAGGACAAAGGTTTGCTTATAATTAAAGGTGAGGCAATTGCTGGGGCAATAAAAAGGGGGGTGGCAACGTGACGTGAGTGCAGAGTGAGCGTGGGAGTGGAGACGGAGAAAAAGGGGCCAACTATGAGTCTATGAGCCCCTGCCCCTGAGTCCTTAGCCATAGAACGTGACGTCCGTCCATGCCAGTTTAATGCGATTGAACAACCTTCTAACAAATTCACAATTATATCAGGATAGCTGTCAATCAGCACGCGCATCCTCCAACTTCACTCCTAATTAAAGTCGCATGCCCCAATTGTCACTTCTCCATGCTCTTTAATTTGTGTTTGAACTTTGAACCCCTTTTGATTCCACAGTTACCCTTTGATCATACGCCTGTCTTATCTTCCTCCTTTAGGAAACATATGAATAGGGAACCGTATTTGTTTTTAAAAACAAAAAATAAAACACTCGAAAATAATTTCTTTTAATACAAAATAATCCTTCAAAAAATTCAAAGATTTTTTCTAAATATTACTTTAAGAAGTAATTAGATAAACATAAAAAATAAAAAATATATATAGAAACACAAGAAAAATTCATATTAAAAACGTTTTAAATTATCAAGTAGACTTTTATTCAAAAAAAAAAAATTATAAAAAACCTTCTTCTAAAAGTATCATAAAATTAATTTTAGAAGCATTTTTCAAAAAATAAATAAAGTAGGTCTCATTAGCTCTTCTTCCCATCAATTTGAGCTAAGGTGATCTAAAATTAGCTTTAGATCAAATCCTTGATTCTCGATCAATAATAAAATCTTTATTCTCATGAAACAATAATGGTTGCGTAAACTTCTTCTAATCTCTTCCTGCTTTCTTTCTTCTTGGTTTTCCCTTTTTTTTTTCTTTTTTCTTTTTTGAAATACAAAGGTGCTTTCTTCCATTGGAACGGTTGTGGCATAGTCACCCATAGCTGCCCATCTATGACTCCATGCGTACAATTGCGTGACAGCCACGACTCTGTAGACCAAGTTTAAGGATTTATTTCATTTTTATTCTTTTGAAGGGAGTTCAAAAATATGAATTTTCTAAATGTTTTAAAATTGAAGCTTCACTAAAGTTGACTTGTTAGCGCTGTTTGTTTGGATGAAATGTTTTGAGCCAAAAAAAAGGACCTAAAAAGAATGAGAGAAAAAATGGGAAGACAAGTTGGAAGAGAAAAGAGGAAGGAGAAAGAGACGCTTGAAACCAAATAAGCATAAGATCTGGATATTTGTAATTTTCTTTTGGTCGTATCTGGACCAACTAAATATAATTACCAAATAAGTATACATAATGTTGGGACTTGGAAGAGGAGCTTTTGTGTTTTTATGGTTAGGATCGCCCAATCCCAGAATACATCAAAAAGGAGGTAGACGGTTGTTATAATGGGTGCCAAAAAGTGTCAAGAGGATGCACATGCAATCTGCATCAAAAGTAAACTTACTTTGAAAGCAGGACCACCTCCCCCCATCATCTTTGGGTCCACCTCACCTTTCGGCCCTGTAGGAAGTAACACCTGCCCAATGAAAACATAAATATAGAGCGGTTAAAAAGACAACAAAACACACCAGTCGGGAGTCCTCCCCCCGCAACACCTTGGATGCAAGGAGAATGTCCACCTGTCCTTTAGACGCCATAATTTTCCAAAATAGCTTGACTCTGATCATGTGATGACCAAGACTTGAAAAATCTGGTGGTTTCTCTGCTCTGCTTGGAAGAATAACAACTATAGGGGGCGTGCTGTCTGAATGTGTGGGTTTATGCTTGATGAATGATTAGGAATTAATTCTGTTGTCCAAATTGTGGTGAGAGAAGAGATGGGGTTGTGTTGTAAACTTGTAATGATAGCATATACGGGCATATCATATTGAACAAAACAAGGAAAATGACACTCGTATGATAATTGTGGTTTTGTTAAAGAGGGGGAGGGCATGGCCTACAAGAAAAGGTAGTTAGGGATTCAAAATAGGCCAGGTGAGATGGCAAAGGTGGTGATGAGTGATGAGTGATGAGTGATGAGGGAGTGTGGTTCGCCTTTTAAATTTTTTTTTTGCACCCGTGCATGGGCCTTCCATTATAATGAGGTCGACTCCACCATTCAACACGGAACCAGATTCCATGAGCCCACTCTCCCTCAAGCCCTGTTGGACCCCACGAAAACGAAAGGACAAAGGACGCCCCCGCGTTTCATTTTTAATTCTCTCCATCCCTAATTAATACCTCTGTATTTTGAAATTATTGATGGATAAGCATCCGCGCATAAAAAAGGATTGCGTTCTTTTCTGCAACATTTCAGAAAGACGATAAGGTTATGGGGCGAGAAAAAGTGAAATATCTACACATCCTGCCAAAAGAATGAACAAGAGGAGATAAGAATCCTCCTCCTCCTCCTCCTCCTCCTTTCTATCATTTTGTTTTTGTTAATTCCCTTTTTCTTTCGCATTCCGATTGTGCAAGTGTCTCAGTTCTTGTGACATGCTAGAATTTGATTCCTGTGCCCTAGGGAATGGCATATCTCCCTCCACCAGTACATTTCTATAAACAAAACATTAATGACAAGAAATTATGATTATAAAAAGGACACAGGCCTTAGGCTTTTGTCTTGTCTTAACATACAACTATGCTCAGAATTAACATATTTAAGAGCCTCTTTAAATATGTATTTTTATTTTCCTTTTTAATATAAAATGATAATAATTTTTTTTTTTTTTTTTATAAAATAGAAAAATTCTTTGAGTTTTATATTAAGAAGATAATCACTTTTAAAAAATTATTAAAAAAATTTATTATCTCAAATTTTAAAAATTTACTACATCTCTTATATATACAAATTATTATATTTTATATAAAAGTTATTATCATTTTCTATTTAAAAAAAAATATATATATCCAAACAACACTAAGATTTTATTTTTATTTTTATTTTTATTAATTTATTTTATAGGAGGACATACCATTACCACTACCAGTCAGGAAGTAAGGCCCACTGGTAACATTAAAGTTTCATATCCGCTCAACAACACTCATTCCAAACTAGGGCTAGGCCAGATTTAGGAGCCCATCACCAGGCCCAGAGGGCCGGGCTCATTTTCTGTTGTATAGGACTGTGACTGAATCGACGCCGTTTTACCAATTCGGAATGCATTCCCCAAAACGTTGGATACCTAATCCGCATCGCGTTTCTGCGGATTCGGTCATAGCCATTGTTCGTGATTGAATCAGGTACACACAAATTTGAGAATTTTCTTTAAGAACCTCATTGTTTTCTTGAATAACGAACGATATGCTCTGAGTTGTTTCTGTTTTTCTCGCTTTTGTCGCTTGTTTGGTTACTTTCAAATGAAAATTATTTGGAATTCACATGAAATTCCATAAATCCTAAAGATTTTCGAATCACAGAAATAAACACTGCTCCACTGTTGTTTCAATAACCATAGCTGATTACTGATATGATGTCATCTATGTTAATAGTTTTGACATTTAGCTTCATGTCGTTAGGAAGTATTTTATAGAAAATGCTTCTGTGGAATTGGCCTTGCCACTGAATTAGTAGGGAAAAATGGTATTCCTGGATAGTTTGGTGATAAAAATTATGTCTTTCAGGATGATGGAAAGCACAGAAATGTATTATTTATAGTTTATTGATTACTGATTTTATATCTTCCAAAATGAAACAAAGTTTAAAATGCATAATTAAAAGCTCTGGACAACACATTGAATACTTTCAATATGAGAGAAAGCAAAAACATGTATTACTAGTAGTTTGTTTATGGAAATTGTATATATTTCAAAATGAAAGAAAGCACCTACATGCACTTCTGCCATGGTATGGAAATACTATAGTAACATTCTCCTGCTCTGAGACTTCTGTGTCTGTTGAAACAAACAGAATATTAATTGCATCAGGTTTCTTGCTGAATTCACTCCTAAATTAAAGTTTAGTTCCTCCTTGCAATCTGTGACTAGTTTTTCTGGCAGACTAGCATCTTTTTTTTTCTGGGGTTTTTACATACTATTAACTATCCTTGCCACAAATTGCAAAAAAAATATGGAGAAGTTGGGCACCTATTGTTTTGTCCTCTTTCTTCCTTTGTCATCCTTTGGCTGATCCCTTCCACTAATCTGCAAGAAACTAGTTAGAAAAAAGGGCCGACCCTGCTTCAATGAATCAATTCAGCCATGATTATGAACTTAGAGGACATAACACATAAGAAAGTGATAGTTTACCGGC
This sequence comes from Vitis riparia, assembly GCF_004353265.1. NCBI lineage: Eukaryota > Viridiplantae > Streptophyta > Magnoliopsida > Vitales > Vitaceae > Vitis > Vitis riparia. The sequence continues at coordinate 13,039,059 of NC_048431.1, forward strand.
TTTGCTTCCTTCTAATACGTTTTCGAGGAGGAATATTTGCCTTTTTAGGAGTGCCCATTACAAGAAGAGCAGTAATGGTGAAGGACATCATTTTTATGGGAAGCCATTGAGTCTTTAGGGTGGCATCCATTACTCGTTGGGGATATTCACTGGGTATTAATTAAATTGGCCATTTCATTATTAATGAGGGGCTGTTCGTTGGGGATTTTGATGATGGGTCATCCTCTTGTGGGGATGACCTTTGCTAGATGGATGTGTACTGCAGATTGCTGTGGGGAATGTCTTATCAATGTAACGATTGTGGTGGTCAACTTATAATTAATATGTTGTAATGAAGTGGTCAATGGGCATCTCAGATTAATGTGCTGCCCTAGCTTGTTCCATATGTCAATGGATTATCTTGCCCCTATACCTATTATTCATTGCATCTAACCTAGATGAATGATATCATTCAGATAGCTAATTCAATTTTTGGGCCAGTTGCTCATAGGGGATTCTCCAGGTGATGCCATTAGAATTGGGAGAGTACGGAAGAAGTAGATTGTATAGCTTCGATTGACATCATGCTTTGGGACAGTTAGTTCTCTTGTTAAATTTTGGGGTTGAGGTAGACTGAATCAGCAAATTACTTAACTTACAGTATTTTAGTACTACTCAGTTTGACGCTTAATATTACACTATCCAGAAACTTTTCAATGGATCCTGCTTCCTTTAGCTCCTACCGCTCTGCCCTGCTCCCCTCCTTCATTCTGATATCTTACTTTCCAAAAATATGCCTTCAGAATAACCTTATTATTTAATTTGCTAAAGATGTTATCTTTATCTTGCTCCTATCATTTCCGTACAGTTATGTATCTTCTGATTTTATTCATGTTTCATTCAGGAGACATTTACTGAGAGTTTTATAGTTTTGTGACAGAGAAAAGGATGTTTACTTTTTAGTGGAAGCTTCTGTTGGAAAACATTTGAAAGGGATGTTTTGCCCAATCATGCATGAATACTTCTGGAAACAACTCCTGAAGATCACTTTTTTCATGCAAACAGGGGCCACTGACCCTGTGATGCTCAACAATGGAATTGAACTTCCATCAAGGATATGTTGGTCTGCTTCTATTCTATGTCTTTCTACATGGCTTTGTTCCAGAAATTAGACTCCATGGAAGAGATTATTCATGACAACTATACCAAAACTGAGAAAGATTACAGATATTCAGCATCAATTTGCATCCATATCCATCTGGTGCATTGGTTGAGGTGATCTGGTAAGCTAGTTTCTTTTCAAGCATCTTCCATATGCTGTCTGCTCAGTGGAAAAGGATTTTCTAATCCCAGCTCTTGAGAAAGAGCAAAATGACAGATAGTTACACACATCCACCACCAAAAACAAAAGAATGTTACCACCCAAAAGAATACACACGCACACATATAGATAATTTAGGTATAAGGCATTTAGTATATGCATTTTGAATGACAATAATGACACATTGTTTGGACTTGAATCTTTTAGCATACATTTGTTCATGTTTGTTGAGGGAAAGGAATAAGTTCTATTTTTTTAAGTTAGAGGAGATTGAAGTATGTTAATTGGCTCTTTTACGTGTTAAAAGAAAAAAAAAATTAAGTAGGCTCCCTTACACAGGACAAACTCTTATTAGAGATGGAGGGATACAAAAGAATTTCCTATGACCTGCAAGAAACTATAATAAGTAATCCAAGCATAGAAATTTTTCTTCAAAGAAAACTCAAGAGTCACAACTATGTATATGTCTTTTTTTTCTTTTTTCTTTTTTCTTTTTTTTTGAGAGAGAGAGCCAATATCATCATCCATACTGTACTTTGTCCTTGGTCATTGATAATGATCTCAACTTACAACATAGAGATGATGCTGGCTTACTGAATACCTTCAAGCACTATCCTCTAAGTAGCTTGGCTATACATATCTCTCTATAAAAAACCTCTTAAAACAAAATAGGGAAAATGAACCAAGTCAACCAACCAAACCTTATAAAAACTCCTAAAGAAAGCTAAATAACCCACCACCTTCTAGTTTTCACTGTATTGCTACAAGGCATTTCTCTCCTTTATGTCACCTTCTTTGCTGTTCACTTGGTTGAGGAGATTTCAAGATCTATTGTGGATAGGATCTGATCCTCTTCGAACTCTTCTTTTGCTTGATTGATTCAGATCAAATTTCTTGTTCACAGGTGCTGCCTTTTCCTCTCTGTTCAGGTCCTCCACGACGACTGCCTTAAGAATACGTTGATTCTTTGGTGCTAGCATATGATCTTCTTGGCTCTGTCTGAGGACAAGATCTATACTTCTCAGTCCAGAGACTTTATCTGGTTCTACTGCTAAGAACCCAATGCAAATAAGAAAGACAAGCACTCTTGGAGCACTAAAAACCATGGTTTCTACACCAAAGAAACAAGAAGATAGAAGTATTTTCTTTCTCTTTAGAGTAATAAGAGAATAAGAAGGTCTGAGATTGTGATCCTTCTATTCTTATAAAACATTCCTGTAGATATATGCATGTAATTTATCTCTTATGGGATCTGGAGGAGGCTTTAAAGCATAAAGCAGGGAGGGCCCCAAAACACCTAGAGGAGTTTTAGATTCATCCCAATCATAAGCCTGCAATCTAAGCAAATTAAGGCTGTTATAGAAGAATCTTGTAATGATGGATAAAGGGGTTGGAACAAGACCCTTGAGAAGCTAAGTATCTTTTTCATCAGTTCCCTACGTCCCTATCATATGTGCTGCTTTTGTCTATTTAACACTTGCCCAATCCAGTTCTTGTAAGCCTAACCATCTTGCCATGTCACCAGACCATGCTTATGTGTGCATGCGGGGGAGAATGATGTATATTTGCCTAGGGAATATTATGGGTAACTTGAAATTATTTGTTTTAGTTTTCTTTTGGTTTCATAAAACTAAAATTCTTCATGCTTCTTTGTGCACATGTGATTTATTTTATTACAAATATCATCTGTGGTCACATGTGTGAAAAAAACCAATATGAAGTCACAAACATCCCAAAACCCTTGACAAATTGAAGTCTTAGATATGCTGTCACATGTGAAAAAAAACCAATTTAGTCACAAAAATCCTAAAACCCTTGACAAATTGAAGTCTCATATAAAAAAAAAAAACTATGAAGATTCAATTATGTAGGAATGCTTCACGAAAAATTGTGCTCAACATGTAGTTAAAAACTGTTTAATTATTATGCTCACTATAAGTTCAACTAATGGTCATTAAATTACTCATTTAGCTTAATATTCATTATAACAAAACCAGGAGACTTCATACAAATTTATTTTAGTGAAGTGGATATGAGTTTAATTTATACTCAAATATGCTGGGGTATCTTGGTAAATTACTATTCCTTTGCTATTAAGGAAAGGAAGTTTTTCTTTCTCTTGGGGGTGACTCACCAGACACAAGCCATGAGGCAGCCAAAGCTACAGTGGCTAGCAAGTCATATAAAGAATGCAAGGGAGGGAAAGTATGGGGAATACAACACCCCCTATAAAAACCAAACACTTGCTTTATACCATTCTAAGATCTCCTCCTCACTTTAGACTTCCAAGCTCTCTTCTCTATGCAATAAAAAACAGTTCTTGGTTTCTTGTGCTAAATGTGTTTCTTTATGCTTTTCTTTGCTCTTTCTTTGGGTACCCAAGCTCTGAATCATCCATTCAATGATTCAAAAAAGAGCCCCTTCTCTCTCTCTCTCTCTCTCTCTCTCTCTCTCTTTCTCTCTCTCTCATATACACATAATTGCTAGTTTGTTTTCTTGCCCCGTTTATCCATGTAGACCATCTTTACCTTTATTTCCCTCTCTTTCTCACTCTCATATTCCATAGAAAATCACATGCATCTAGGAATATTCTAAAGCATAAGTTCTTATACTTTATCAAACTTGGGTGATGAGTTTCTATAGTATGTTATGAATTAGGTGGAGTGGTCTTTGTCCAGCCAATACAACTCCAGCTTCGATATGCTATTGATGGGCTCATTCTCTGCTTTTTATCTTCCAATTAAAGTAAAAGAATAATTTTTTTATAGCTTTATACTCATAATCCTTCTCCACAAGGTTCATAATCTCTTTTAGGGAGCTTGCTGTAGCATGCAAGATAGATAATAACTTGTTTCATGGGTTAATTGACGCATTGATATAATCAGACATCCCAATTTCTTTGCATAGAAACTTAAATCTGCATGAACAGGGACCAGACCTTAGACCCAAAAGATTGAAGGATCCGTTTGATACATGCATGCATGAGCACTTAATATTTCATCGCTAGGCTTCTTTAAATGTACATTTCTTAAAAATGCCTATGAAAATTCACTGGCATGGTAGGTACAATAATGTTAACGTGCATTTGGGAATAGGATTGATTAAGCTGTTTTGAATACCAAGTTTTTAACAACTCATTTATTATGTTCTTAAACATTTTGCAAATGTAACTGTTGGTTAACTCTCAGCACAATTTCAGTGTGCTCATGGAATGTTGGGTCAACTTCGCTAGACTATGAAGATAAAATAGGGTAGAAACACAAGGATTGTAGTAAAAATAGATTCAGTCTTATTTTTCCAAATGCTAGTGGCAATGGCATCCATAAAAGAAAATGGGAATGTCCCGCCTGAGATTAAAAGTTTATGCTGTGAATAAACGAGAGAATAACGGCCATGTGCTTAGTGTAGATTGTTAGTTTGTTTTAGCATCGCTTCTATTGGTTTTGGATAAATGAAAAGCACAAAGATGGTCCTACAGTTGAAGCCAATGCCAAATAAGGAAATAGAAAGTGGCAGATGGGACCTTTTACTTTGATTGTGTGGTACTTGGTAGGTACTTACTACCATATTATACATTTGTTTAAAGGTTAATCTACTACTTATTAGATACTCACTCTTGCATTAAAGTTTGTTACTAGTGGAATCTCAAGAGAACAGTACCTGGAAAAGAATAGTGAAATTTACAAATAGTTCATAGATTTATTAAGAAGAAAAGAAGTGTTGTTGGGTGCAACTTTGTAGATTCTCGAGGTTGGTCTCAAAGCTATAGCTTTCTATAACTTTTTCTTTTAAGCGCCATTAGGATTCAGCCTCCAGCCTTAACAGTCATTAACTCAGTACTGATAGTGGAATTGCTACATGACCTGCCTCCATTCTCCCAACTGAGGCAACCCACTGAAACAAAATTTAAAAAATAAAAAGCAAACGTTACACAAAGAAAAGAAAAAAATAAAGCAAAGAGGAGTTGGTTTCTGTATCTTTGAACCATTCTCCATTTACTGCCCTTTTTCTTTCCTCCCACTTTATCTTATATAATACTTGAGATGTAAAAATTATTATAATATTTAAAACTGTACCAATCTGCAGCTTGTGTTCAAATTGCAGGAATCAAAATCTTCAGATGGGTTGTTTGTTGGTACTATTATGTGGGTGGCATGCTGAAGCTTCAACCAATTATTAAAGGGATTCAATGACCTAGACTGGCAGCAGGTAAGTTTCTCTATCAACTTGTTGGTTTGGCGCAAGTTGATCTAAAGGGAAGACAAAACTGTGAGCTACAATCAGAATGTCCCCAAAACATATGTTTGAAAGGAGATGCTTCCTTGTTCTGCTTTAAGGTTGTTCTCTTAGATCATACTCTTAATTAAAAAGAAAAAGATCAAAGAATAAATCATACCATGTGTACTGAGAATATATGCTTCTTACTTTATCAGATATCTTAAATTACTCAACTTGATTCACTCCCACCGTTCTTACTGATTATTAAAAAAAAAAAATTAGGAATGGGGATCTTAAAATTTTGAGGAGATAGCATGTGTCAGATCGAATTTAAGTTTAATAAAAAAAAATATTTATGGTTGCAGGGATTTAATGAACATACACCTTGGAGAAAGCTGATGTGACTTTTCTTCAACTTTCCATATACAACATGTAGTTATCAAATTCTAAATCTTTACATTTCATTTCATTTTTCATGAAAAAAACTCGAGAAACCGAAGTGAAGTAAAAAATAAAAAATAAAAAATAAAATTTGGAAGCTTAAACAAGGGAACAGTACTATTCCACTGGTAGAAGTGAAATACTTATTGAGGCGAAACATAAGAGCTTCATTTTTAAAACGAGAAAACTGTTTTTTATATTCCAAAATGTGTCTGATAATTTTTTTAATAGAAAATAGTTTTTTTTAACAGTTTTTTAATGAGATTATAATTTAATAGTTTTTAGTTGTTTTATTTTATTTTATGGGATTTGTTTAAAAATTAATTATGCAGACAGGAAGAATAATTAAAAATAAAAAATGATATGTGAAAGTTATTTTAAAAATATTTAAAAATGTATAAAAACAGGTTGAGAATATTTTAAAATTTTCAATATATTTTTTGTTATAAAAAAAATCAAAAAATTAATTTTAAAAATTATTCCTAATTACTTCTTTTTTATATATATATATAATTATTTAAAAACCCTTCTCAAACCCTAATATTTACTTTTTCCTGTTCTTTTTTCTTTTTCCGAACTTGCTTCTCATGCATTTTGTCAATGGAGGCTTGAAGAAAATTAAATAATTGGAAAAATGGTATTTACTTGTATATTTCCGCTTTTGTAGTTATAACTCAAAGTGAGGTGTGCCAAACGTTCAAGCATTGTTTGGAGGTGGTCATGGTAGAAGTGCCTCTACCCTAGCATTTTTTTAAAAAAATATATATATATTCATTATAATATTTTCATGAAAAATTAGGTAGTGTATGGATAGTAAATAAAAGGCGTTTTTAATAAATTATCAAAACAAAAATATAATTTTTAGGGAAATAATACTTGCATTTGTTTAGTGGCCAGTTCATTGTGTGAGCATACCATGGCATTTGACTCACTGCTAGTAGATGTTCGTCCGAAAAGTGCTCATTTGTGGATGGGGATTCTGGAATGCAATCTTTTGTGATTCTCAACTCCCTTCTTGCCTTTGTCCACCCAAAAAGACATATTGAAGTCCCTTAGGCAGAGGTTTAAGTTCTACTTGCCCTAGCACCAACGCCTACCTTGTACTAGTAACCGGAAAGATGCCTCTTTCTCTACTACTATTTCATGGATTACTTCCTCAATCTAAGTGCTCCTGCATTGAGGCTTCCAATTTACATAATTTCTCCACACCATCCTTGATTGGCTGCTTGATTAGGTTGAAAATACTTAAATCAAGGATCATGTTTCTAAAAGTTAATTGCATTAAATCGTTACTACAATCAATCAAAGCATTGCATGTGGCCAACAATGGTCTTCTAAGGATGCTGAGAATATGGTGTGTCTAGGATCAAAAAGTCTACTGGATGGTAAAACTACCTGCACCAAAGCATCTTCAACCACTTCCCTATGTATCTTAATAGACCTGTTTGCTAAACACAAGATAGTGTATATAGGTTTTAACACTCTCAAATTCATTTCTTCATAGAAATAATATGATAAAAGGTTCACACTAGCTCCTATGAGACTTATTCTCCTATTATGTACCAAGCAACACAATTATGGTGGGACATTCGAGGTTTTTATATTTGAATGAGAACTTTGTGTTGAATGGTAGTGGAAGATCGT